>NW_022280054.1:10148965-10155640 GCF_004355925.1 Anarrhichthys ocellatus | reverse complement strand
ATATATATATATATATATATATATATATATATATATACACACATATACACATACATACATACATACATACATACACACACAGTATATATGTACACAGTATATATATATTAACATATGTACCTCCTCTGAGCCAGTGACTACAGACTTTGAGAAGTTTTTGGTGACATCTGGTGGTCATGTTACACTATTGCCTCCCTTGCTGTGATTGAAGCTCAAGCCCAATTTTTGCTTGAGAGAGCACAGCCGAGGCACAAACTGGGGAAATATAGAGCGGCCCTGAAAGCTCAACGCACCGCAACTTAAGAAAACAAATGCGAAAAGACACAAGCAAATAAAAAAAAATGCTGCAAAGTGAGAAAACCCAATCGAATAAAGAAATGCACAACAGAAATCACTATCAAATACAGAAATGCTGCAAGTCACACCTTCTGTGACATCACTGATGGTGAGGAGCAAGTACTCACCTTCGTTAAAATTAGTAATACCACATTGTTAAATATACATACATAAAGTTAATTTAACCTACGTTTTATGCTGCTAGGTGGCTTAATACATCATCAATTAGTAGTTGATTCAAATTTTTGATTAATAATCTGAATCTGCAAACCGGTAACTGATGTGTATAAGCAAGTGACACGTCGACTTGTGTCAAGGGTTTTCTTGCTCTCAAGGGGACAAAAGTCAATCATGCATCCGCAAAGTTTGATAAATAGTTCAAAGGTTATGGAATATTATATATTGAAAAATACACTGTGATTACAAAGTTAAAAAGCAAAGCTTCCATTTTGAGGTATTTTCCACAAAGCTGAATGGACAGTTATGGAAATGATGAAGCTGAACATTACCTTTTGTAGGCTCTAGTCCCCTTTTACAGACATTTTGGGGTTTAAAAGTGGATTTGGATAATTTGAGAAGACATTCTGAAAGTAACCCGTTCCTTTGAGTTCACTTAAACCATTTGAACACAACCTTACTTCACCACACATCTCCTTCCCTCTCAAGCCATATTGCTGGATTTCCATGAGGGTTCTGTTACTTTCATGCAGAGTTGAGTACATTGTTTGGCAAATCATAAAAAATGACTACTCAGCAGGTTTTAGTTTCCATACTTGACTCAATTGTTCAGCTCTTGCAGTGAAGCTTAAAGAAAAGCACAGAAAACTAAAGTGAGTTTCCTCCCTGCTGGTTTTCAATGATTCAATAGGAAAGTAGTTTAATAGAATTAATACCTCAGTCATTCAATCTCACCTTGAAACCCACACCGATTTAAATGATGGCTTGGTATATAAACTTACTGTAATATTTCATACTTTCTCTGTATTTTGAGGATCATCCATTTTGGATTCAAACCGTGAGATGGCATATTGGCAGTAAAGTCTGTACTCACTAAAGAGGTAAAGACTGGCATTCTGGACGCCCAGTCGGTTCGAGGCCACACAGGTATAGTTCCCATAATCCTCTTCGGTGACGTTGGCAATCATGAGAATGGTAGTAGTGCCATGAATCTGGATATTGAGGCCCTGGGCATTGGACAGCCTGGAGAGGAGAGAAAGATAGAAAAGAAGCCATTTGAAGTAAATTGCAAAGTAATGAAATCCTGGGGTCTTTAAGCCAAAAGAGAGTTAGTGACATTTTGGGCAAAAATAATAGCGTCTGCTGTGTCTGTGCACGTAAAGGAGACAGAAGACTCCATTAATCAACCAACTAACTATGCAGATTTTCTACTAAAAGAGAATACGCACTTTGAGTTTTTCTTAAAACAAATGCCATATTTCCAGTTTACAAATAGCTTAAACGCGCCATCGCAGTGCACGTGTGTTTCCTCGTGTTCCCCACTCCTCTCGTGTTGTCAATGTCCCCAGTTTGTCCCTCTATGTGTGTGTGTGTGTGTTTGGTTGGTAACCTGGAATGAGCCTACCAACACACCTGCTTGCAATGACCACACACCTGGTTACAATCAGCTCATCGACCCACAGTACATCAACCCCAGCTTTCTCTCCTTCCTCTCACTGCCGGATAGTTGCTCCAGTCTCAGTTGTAGCAATGGCCGTTGCCGCCTACTCCAGTGATTCCACTTGTATATTTGTTACCTCGTCTAATGTTTGTTTGTTCCCTGTGCTCTGAATCCTGTTGGCCCGCCTGTCTGCTCATACCCTCTGCCTCCTCTGCTGCCACGCCACTCTCCTTCCTGCTGCTCTCCAGCCTCACCTTGGTCATCTCCTTCAGTAACTCCTGCAATAAACCTGTTCAACTTTATCTGCTTCCTGGTCTGTGTTGTGCGTTTGGGTCCATTTGCCAGCAACAGTCTCACTCTAGATTACCACCCTAACGGCAACATGGGGGACAGGATTCAGCTGTTTTCTGATGGATGTGACATCCTTGAGGCATAATACTGCTGCCTCCAGTGCGCACCGTCTTATTAAATAGATTTCTGTGAATCTCTACACACAATGACACATTCATTTTGTTAACGTCAATGTTAAAGGGAAAGTTTCTGAAAAGCTACACACTGAAGTCTGAAGTTGACATTTGAAAACAGCCAAATCTACATGCTTACAAATATAACTGACCTCAACTACCGAATCTCAAATCATAAAAATGCACAATAATTTAAATAGAAATGTCTGCTTACTGTATGTGAGTAAAGGTCTCAACATAGCCAACGGCATTAATCATATTCCAAAACAATGGTTACACTTGTGCTGACAATCACTTTGCAGTAGGGGTCAGTGGCATGTAAGTCAGCGCTCTTGACTGTAGGTGTTGTGACTGTTAGGAGGGGACGCACGTCTTCATCATTTGGGCTCAGCCTCTTTCATTAACAGCATGACGCTGCATTTACCAGAGAGCAAAGAAGTTTTTTGTTTTCATTTAAGTTTGCAAGAACTTGTAAACATGGCAAAACATTAGTCAAATATCAGATAAACATCGCTTATGAAATATGTCTATGGATATTTACTGTGCGGTTTGTCAATTTGTTCTTCACTGTTCTCTTTTATTGCTTTTATGTCTTTCGTTGTCATCAAACAAGCAGGGTCATTGTTGGATTAGTATGCTGCTGACGTCCTCCCCTGCACTCCTGGGAATCTTAATGACCACCAAACTTCTGCCAATCAATTATGTCAACCCTCGAACCCCTTCTCAGCACAAATTAATCGATACAATTTGCTGACTCGGTCCGTTAACCTCTCTGATAAACCGTTCCTTACATCATCACAACCAAATAAAACCCTTCAAATAACACGGCGCACATAATGGATTCTGCTTGTTCTGAGCTGATTGAGCCCTTTCGTATCATGAGTGAGGTGAAGTTCATTTGAGGCGCCTCAACTTAATCCTGCTTAAGTCTGGGTGATGTGGTAATCGGAATTTGAGCAGGGGAGCAAGAAGTTTGTGCTGACGCATACTTGGCTGATAGAAAGTATTAACATAAGAAGGCAAACGCACATCATGGCACAGCATAATTTGCCTGACTGGGGAGCGAGGACTTGATAAAGTGCTGAGGTCCTTCCCATAGAGACACCTTGGGAACGGTGGCTTTGTGTGTGTCTGAAAGCGAGAGTTAAGGGAGGGCACCAGCACTGTCCCCACTTCATCTAAAAGCAAACCCACCTCCCACGATAAGACCAGCAGCAGATATATTCTCCAGTGTGTCTTCATGAGAGGTGACTGCACTATTAAAAAGGTCTGCCTGCCCGCAGAGCATGCTGAGAGACCCTGCTATAGAACACAGCACTACAGGGAGCTGAAAGAAAACAGCTATTTGTCCTATAGATTACAGGGCATGATGCAGCAGCAGGGGAATAAACGGACCCAAACAGGCCGAAAGAGAAAGAACCCTCTTTTGTTTTCACAGTGACGGTTTCAGGTTGGACCATTTTGGGGTTTTTTCCGACTCTGTGCGAGTTCAAATACGCAGCAGCAGAAAACTAGAGCGTAAAGAACAGGAAACTGGATCTCTGGCCCCCAAAGTGCGTCTCCTTTTTCTATTTGCATTCATCGAGCTTGACATCTCTGCTGCCCATTTTAACTTTGAACGCGTTTGGCCCTTGCACGCAGATCTGCAGCCGGCAACATCTCTCACTTTTGATTTCAATATTATCCTCAAATATGCCCGTGTCTCTGCCAGCTTCTTCATCTGGCATAATAGTCTGGAATACATTATCAGAGAAGTTGGCAGAAAACGTGCACGTCTACCTATTTGTTTTGGAGGAACGCCTTGTTCTCATCGGTACTTGATGTCCTTCCTCGCAGGCAGAGGGCAGCAGTGTTTCAGTGGATATCTTCAGTGATCACTCCTTGATGCACAAAGCCACTCGCTCTAACTCACATTAAACCCTAGATTGAAATGATTTGACCCCTCTATTTGGCAGAGGGAGGGCGGTGTGTGTGCGCAGGGCTGCGACTGCCGGCCGGTAGAGATGAAAGAGCATGCAGAGCAAATCATCAGACGGACGGATTTGATTCTGTGGCGTGTGGGAGCATCTAAAGTAGGTTATCACTGCCAGAGAAAGTGACAGGCCTCTTATGATTCAAGGCAGATGATAAATGAAATCAAGTGTAGAGTCCTGCTGAGACAATAACCCAGAGATGATTGAAAGCGCTTTGGTGTAGGTGACAGCCATGAATCAGCTGACAAAACAACAAACATATCTGTCTATCATGTCAGCAAACGGCTCACGTTGGATTCTCTCATGTTATAAACATGGATGAAGGGATTTACTGCACACAGAACAGGAGCAAGCAACTTTAACACATGCTTTAGCAGATCGACAATTCTCAAGATTTAAGTACTCTAGTTAATTATGGGGTTCATAAGAGCTACTGCAAAAAAACTGGGGGATATTTTCTCAGTGAAAAATCTGATTTGTAGCTTGAACTTTAGGGGTTAGCATCACATAAAACACAGGCTGAAGGGGCAGGAAATGTACAGGTTGATCCAAGTTCCATCATGCACTGCTGCTGAAATGAGACACAAGTAGCAGGGAGGGTCGTGGCAGCCAGGCAGTAATATTTTTCAGTTATGGAATTCTGGCCAGCTGCTTTCATGATGAATCGGTCTCCACTGAGGTTAATTGGGTGCCTAAGCACCATGGAGACTCTCAGATCCTGGTGAAGTCAGAGATGCTGTGAAGCAATGTTTCATTTACGTTTCAGAGGATGAGTTACGTTTCATTAGCTGAGGAGGGCCACGTTTTCACCTGCAGATTTAGACTGACGGAGGATGGATATGCTCAAGGTAAGGTGAGTTAAGCCTTTCTAGTCAGAGGAGGAGAAAGGAGCGAGCTCTGCAGCCAAGTATGTGTGTGTGTGTGTGTGTGTGTGTGTGTGTGTGTGTTCACTAGTTTGTGCCAGGCAGTTTGTTTGAACACTAAAGTGTTTACTCCTTCAGTTAGATTTGTTTGAGCAGGTGAGAGCGATGCTTTTCAAACTTGGCACTAGATAACTGAAGCAAAAAATGTGTGTCTCTGTTCCAAGAGAGCTGCTGTGTGAGTTGTTTGGGGTAACATAACCCCCCATGAGGAAAGGAAAAGCTGGAAGTGGCCAGAGAGGCAAGGTTCATTTATTTTTGTGGGGCTGTCACAGTATTAATAAAATGTTACCATTTTTTACTTCGGAAACAAAGGACATTAAAAAAATAATGGGGGTCGGGGGGATTAAGGAAAACAATTAATCGATGTGAAATACAAGGCTTTGCAAAGATAAATCCTGCATCTGAGGGGTATCAGTAATTAAAATATGAAACATGGCAGTTTAGTTTGTTTGCCAAAATACCGTTAAAGGAAGGGATTAAACAAGGTTTGATTCAACAAGGCCCCAAAACTAATCAGAAAACTTCATTAAAACTTAACTGTACTTTTAAAAATGTAGCAATGATCAACGTACAGTGTTTTGTGTTTGAGGCTCAAATAATGAGAGGTGACGATCCAAACCATTAACACCTTTCTCTGTCTCCTTGCTAATGTGTTGTAACAGGAACAGGGGTTTGTATGTTTGCCAGTTGTTGTGCAGTTGTTGTGTATCACCTATTGTACTAGTGTGGAGTCACACCCTTGCTTTCTTCTTTCTACGCAGGAAAGGGGATTAACTCCTTCACTGCTGACATGACAACCCGCGGAAAAATGCCTTTTCTGACTTTAAACTATCACATATGTAGCCTTCTACTGCCTATCAGCACCCATTTTACAGGGTTACCATTGTAAAACGAGTCAGCTGGAGACTTTGTTTCAATCAAATCATGGAGCTAACATTAACTAACTAGCTGGCAAAATCAATATTTGCCAGACTGCTGACTTCTGCCTCTGTTCTGAAACAAAGAACCCAACTTCAAGTGGTAAGTCTGGCACTGTGACTGCTGCAAGGATCAAAAGCTTGACAGCGACCGTAACGAACACATTTTCTTGATTCACATGCAGATTTCAACCTGTTGTTGATGAGGTTAAACTGATTAGAAGGGAAACAAAGGCGGGAGCAAGACCTTAAAATTCTGGTAAATAAGACACAACAGGTGACAGTGCATTAGCACTGGGCAGGGCACTGTGAAATTAACTAGCCAAGCAAGGATAAATGATTTTATTATGGTGCATTAACATCATCATCCAAGGAGAAAGTACAATAACACTTCCCACTGGTGTAGAGGGAGAGAGAGAGAGAGAGGGGGGGGGGGGGGGGGGG
>NW_022280054.1:10125853-10148865 GCF_004355925.1 Anarrhichthys ocellatus | reverse complement strand
GGGGGGGGGGGGGGGGGGGGGGGGGGGGGGGGGGGGGGGGGGTCATGAACAGGCACACAGCCAAAATCCTCCAGGGGACAAAACAGCTGAGATAGATGGCGGTTGGAAACAACAGATAATGTAAAAATATTTCAACCACCATCAATCTTTCTTTTCAAGCACTGCCGTGATAGGCCTATTACTTTAGAGACCATATCTGTGATAACACTTGTGACACCCCTCCGATAATTTTTTCTCCCAATCATCAGTGAACTTTTACTGCTGTAAATTGGGTGGGAGTATGTGCAATTCTCCACCCCCCCTCCTTGTTCCCAAACCGACTCAGGTGGCAAGTTTGCTGCAGAGGGCGGACTTATTAAATGATAAGATGATGAAACGGAAAGGACTCGGTTGTCGTTGCCTTTGAATATCATTACACTTCGATCCTCTTCAAGTGTTTTCCAGACACATGCGTGACACTTAAATTGATCGTTCTCCAATGAACATCTGTGTCTGGGCACACAATTTACGGTTTCAAAGGAGACAGTAGAGCGCCGGGAGGCTGATTTCCATTTCAGTGGAATTACTTGCGGTATGAGAAAAAGGGTTATTAGGATTTTCAGCGACTTCTGTACAAAAATTGCACGCAGGTTGATCTCCTTTTTTCTCTTCTCCAAAGAATATCACAGAATCCACTGCTGTCTCGCCCAGTTATTTCAATTAACAATGGAGCAACAGCCTAGTGAGTGATTAAGTGGGTGATTAGTCATTATCAAACCACACACGATGCCATCAAATTAACATTGGGATGTGACAACGGCAACACTGCCAGGGCAGATTTGACAAAAGGGATCAAAGAGATCCATTATAACCACTGAGTTAAAATGATAGGGAGCATGTCTGGCACAGAAAATAAAGTGATGAAGCTGCTGCCACATTTGCGAGATGAGGACAAAAGTACTGTGGAGAGAGCATGTAGAAGGTTTCTGACCCAGACCATTAAATAAAGGGCTGCTAGACCTGTTGTTTGAAGACAGCTCAATGATTAACGCTCAGTGTTCACTAAAATCTTGCATTGGGAACAGTGTTCAATATGCTTTTAATTTAGAAAGCAATGCTGTTCATTAATTGCTCATTGATTATGCTCACACAGTAAACAGCCTCTTACAGCTGCCACGGTCATGCCTAAGTAAATTCAATGTAAATCTAATTATTTTGCCTCATCATTTTATCTGTAATGGCGGCAAGATAAACCAAGTATGCTCCGTACCTCCTGGCAAGTCAGGTCAAGTTAATTTTAAGATTATGTCTGCAACCTATCATCCCACGCATGGCACCAACAGGACTCCATGGCTGTAACTAATTAGCACTCACCACAAGTCAAAATGTTTCATTACAGAATACACCTAGATAAGCCACAAGGAGAGCGCATCAGAAGCTCTGGAACTTAAAATCATGACACAAACTTTGCCAAACTGTTGTAAGGCATATACAGTAAAAGCTTTTGTTGTGAAGGCTTTCCTCAAAGACTTTGTTGTTTCCAGTAATCTGACATGTAAGGGAGAGAAGGTTTTCCATCCCTGGAAACAATACTGGAGGTAATTACAGTAATACTGTAAAGGTGCTCCTGAGCACCAACGGGTGCCTGCTTTGAAAGGATCCGTCTTATATAGTTGTTTGTGATAAAGGAGACTAATGGCTTGTGCTCTATTTAATGGGTTGTTTGACTGGTGGTATACACCTCATGTAGCTCTCTTAGAGATTGATTGGGATAAAGCAGAACAACAACAAGGACCGAACTTGCGACATCATCTCCAATCTGTTATATTTGCCAAGTGTTTCAATCCGTTTTTCATGGTTATACAATCTTGAAGCGTCCCACAGAAAAACGCATTCATGAATTGTCCGAATGTTTCGTCATCTCACCACGTCGTATGCAGATTTGTATACGTGTGTATTTGTGACATGTGGGGAGTGATAGTGTAAATGTGTGTCAGGTTTTACCTTTTCTCATCCCTGTACCATTCAAACTCTGGTGTGGGCACGGCCGTGGCGTCACACTGCAGTGTCCCCATGCGGCCCACTGGAGTCTCTGAGCTCTGGGTTCTCTTCATTGTCGGAGGGTCTGCAGAATCATACAATGTTGAAGTAAGTAACATCTTAAAACCAATAACCAAACTCCTATACACTGCAAAATAAAATGATTTAACTTGACACTTTCATTTGTTCTTTTTTGGAATGCTCAGATTTCCTTTTCCTACAAGGTGAAATTCATTGTATTTCATCAAGTATGTCTGAATAGGGCCACTGACATAATTCAGAAGACAAGCACTTTCTACAATATATAAAAGCAAACAAACCAACAAATATTTTGGAAGTGAAAGTTTCTTCTATGAGCCACATTTCATAGTCTCAAATTGAATTCTATATTTAGGCCTTCAAGCCAAGAGCTCCAATTTTATTTGGAGCTCAGAAAAGTAATCAGTGCTAAAACTTTAAATTCCTTGAGTTTATTAACATTTCTCATACAGACAGAATTCTACAAACGTCATAACGGCCATCAATATGTGGATTAATACCAGTTTTCCATTTAGGATCAAACACCAAGAAATGGTTTAATATTGAAATCTTCATCGTTTCATTCACTTAGACTGGGCTAAAGTACAAATCGGGCAACCAGCCATATGTGATTTGTTCCGATCAAAGAGAATTCTCTACCTCCTCTGAGGGGAAGTGGGTTTGTGATGTCCCGGGAGGTGTTCATCAATCTAACAGATGTATTACACCCGACAGTTCTAACATGGACCCCTGATGAGATGTAATTAGGTGATCTTATTTTGAAATGCTAAGCGTATCTTTAGTGATGGTGGTACGTGACAATTACCATGTTGCAATCAAAGCGAGAGATGTTTATCTTTCTACCTGGATTCATCTTGAGAAAACTGAGCGGTGCTCCAAAACTTTCAAGATTCAATCATCACTCTCTGCCAAACAACATTCTCCAAGTCTCTACACTCACTTCCAATCTTGACTTTTGTATGCTTTCATCTAATGAATGTATCATCCTGTGACATTTCTAACACAAAAAGGTAGTGAGCGAGTGGCGTATTGTCGGGTTACTTACAGCTGACAAGCACATTGACATATTTGACATCAGGCGTGGCGACGTCGTTGCTGGCCTTGCATTCGTACCGACCCGCTTGGTTTCGCATGATACCTATAATGTCCAGGTACTCCTCTCCGTCCAGCGGCTCTGCTGCAGAGAGTTAGAGACAGATGGGATGGAGGGATTGAGGGAGTCAAGAGGGAGAGGAGCAAAGAGAGAGAGACAGAAAGAAGGAGGAGGGATGAACACAAAGTTAATTGAACTCCAGAGTAAAGACATTTCCTTCTTATTTCAAATCTTACTTTTGCCACTGACCAGAATAATCTAGTAGCCATCAGTTCGAATGGAAAAGCTGAATGAATGGAGGAAAAACTGTCCAACAGATGGATGCATTGAGCCACATCTTTGACATACCAATCACTATACTGTATACATTACTTTACATTACGCACTTTGTTTGAACATACTCACATTGAGTTTTGTTGGAGACATGTTTATATGTATCTTCATACTTTGGATGTTTATTGTTCTGTCAGATATCTGTTTATACTACTACAACAATTTAAGATTTACTCAGAACTTTCCGGAACACACTTTATACAAAATACTGTATATTGAGGCACAAAAAGAAATGTCAACATTGCTGAATGACACATTTCATCGTTCATATTGCTATCAGATAGGCGTGAGTATGCTCAAAATAATTAGTTGATATAACCTCTGCAGAAGTGTTTATAGTTTTTGAATTAAACTAGAAAATTCATCCACACTCATATTGCACAACAGAGTTAATTCAAATTCACAGTCAGGTCATGCTGTGAAACTCAGATTGAATGACTTCGATTGACTCTTAAACTGGGGCTGCATTTGATATTCAACAACTTGTTAAGCTGACTTTTATTAGTTGTTTTCCTGACAGCTTCAATTAACAGAGGCGGTAGACAAAACATCTTAACCGAGTGGAAGAAAACCACAGAGGCTATCAGACAGATATCTGATCTGCTTTGTCTTATTACAGATCTGTGGGTGGGGCAGGAGGAGGCAATGGCAAACTCTTTGATGTGCTGCCATATTAATTGCACTTCATCTTTTCAACACCTCTAAAAAATAGCATTGGAGTGAAGAGATATCATTATTTGCAATGTCACAATGTATTACTTTGGTGATTGTGTGACATTGCTTTCGTTTGAAAGCGGTGTGATAACTAATGCTGCATGCGACAATACCATTTGTTTGCACACAATAGAAAGATGTACAGCTTCTACGTACATTGCAACGTGATGGGAAATGAAATTATTGGAAATTGGAAACTTAATAAGGAATCATCTGCTTGTAGCCAGTATGCCAACAGTGCAGATCTCACGATATTTCTCGAAAAAGATACAATTATCTGCCCTGAATGAGGGAGGGAGTCTCCTGGGACTGAGCAAATTTAATAACAACAATAACATGGACTGATTATTTTCTGAATCTAAGAAAATAGGGAATGATGGAATCTCGGCGGTGGAAATGCATTGCGAGGAGGAGATCTCTGGGCTGAATGGGGAGAATGCACTGTTTGTAACAACAGTAAATGTCAATGGTCTCAATTGTGGGCAGGTTCATGCTCATGTTACGTGTGAGGGGCTGCAGGCTCTGTGACACCGAAGCGTTGCGACCTGAGGAATGAACAGGCAGCTTCGGGGACTTCGATATGGGAGGTTAGTCCAAAAAAACAGCCGTTACACTTTGGTGAACAAACCTAAATGCTTTTGCCATTTCATGCCGTGAAGCTCACAAAATCACCAGGTAACAACAAAACATCCGTGTGACTTCCATACATGCCTGAAGCTAAAACACCCTGCAAACCCTGCACATCTGCAAAACTGAGTCAGGCATCAGTGTTTGAAACAGAAAGAGAAATATAACTAAATGATCCATATCAAGTGCATGATGGGGATGGAAGTCAGTTCATACAGTATTATTTCATATCAGTGGGAGAATGATCAAAGCCTGAGCCAGACCATATTCAACCATATTCAGCTCCCACTGGACGAACTGCCGGAGTAACGTGATTGGAGAGGTATGATTGAAAATCTGTTGCCATGGAAATTCTATTGAAGCTCAAAGCTCTTCTTCAGTGCTTTGGTTTTGGTGCTGGATACACAGAGAGAGAGAGAGAGAAGACCAGGTGACTGCAAAGATCAAAGCATAGAGAAGAGAGAAGAGAGGAGAATCCAAATGAGAGATGAGAGGAAATGTCTCAACTATTTCTTTTCAAACGCAGCAATTAACTGTCAGTAATCTCACCTGGTGTGTATAGAGAGCAACTCAATCATGGGGGATAACGGGAACGTGATGTATCATCTGAAGAAACAATTCATTACAATACATTTCATGCATCTTTCGTCCGTGCCCATAGGAGAATACAGCTTCCTTCATGAGAAGAGTGTGCTTCACGTTATCTGTTTAATGAAGCGTAATGAATAGATAGGTTAATCTTGTCTTGAGGGAATTGATTGGAGCATGTGTACAGTGTATGTGTGTGCATGTGCGTGCACACAGGCCCCACGCCTGCGTGCGGAGGCGTAATGTCTCCGTGGTGAGTATGACGCGTGCATGCATGAACTGGGATGAAGACACATTTCCTTGAGGGCTGTCAGGAAGCACTGACAGCGGTGAATGAGCACATTAGAAAAGCCCCATGAATCCTGGCATTACACTATACTACGTAATCACATTTCTATGCTAATCTGGAGGAAGGAGGGAGAGTTGGTGACAGTGAGGGAAACAGTATTAAGTAAGGGAAGGACAAGGAGCATTTGTTTTCCAAATAAACCTTTTTTCCAGATACAAATCAGCAGGCTGACATGCTGATGATCCTAATTACAGTAGCACTAAACAAACAGTACAGCTGGTATCCTACATTTGAAGGTATTTGATAATAAACCAAACATATTGGACAAATGCGAATTAGTACCTGCTAAAGTTGGGGGATTACCAAAGCCACTGGGATTCATCGTCTGAGCACCGTACATATCTGTGCCAAAGTTCATGGCAATCTGTGCAATGGTTGTCAAGATACTACACTGAAAATAAAACATGGCAACCTTGTGGTGGTGCTAGAGAAAAGGTCAGTGGAGTTCATCCTCTGTGGACCAGGAATATCTGTACAGAATGTCATGGCAATCTATCCATTAGTCGCAGAGACATTTCAGTCTGAACCAAAATGGTGGACCGACAGATATCGTCATTCCTGCAGCCAAATCGCAATCATGGGGAGATTATTATCATCACCTAATAATGCTCAGTATTTATGTCATTCTGTTCATTTATAATAGCTATATAGTTGGCCAGGTATGGTCATAATCACAAATTGCTTGTAATATCTGACAATGACCTCTAATGGCGGCAATTTGCAGCTTAAGCTAACGAGCTTCCATTAGCTTCATTGAAATGGTCATTGCTCTACAGCCCTGAATGCCGGAGGTTTCTATTCAGAGCTTTGAAGGTGATATATTTATAATGATAATACAATGTGTTGTAAGTTGTAACTTTAACTGGGAGATTCAAACAACTCTATTCCCTGTTCCACTTCAATTTTTTTTTTTTATAAATTAAGAACAAACAACCTGTTCTTTATTTTTGTAAATGTCAGAAATGAAACAGTGTGGAGTTCTTCCATCTCATAGAAAAAACATGAATTAGATATAGATGAGTAAATTGTCGGTATAGCTTGTAAAATAAACTGTTCCAAATGACTGTACTTTAAGTTGCTTCTTAAGACAATGCAATTATGATAGTTTAATTTAGAATCTTTTAAATAGCAATGTTGATGAGCAACCAAGCGTTCAGCAGATGGACGGAGATATTTTTAACATTGAAACTTTGGCTCTTTTGGCAGTACTGACACCTATTCTTTCTCTCTTGTTCTTGATCACACATTCTCATGGGTACACACACATATAGGTGTTCTTCCGCTTCCAAAATCTGTGAATGCAGGTCAGAGTTTCAACCCCTGCCAAACTGCAGTGTGTTTTTGTTGTACGTCTTTTGATTATATTTCCATGTTGCAAGCGGTTTTCTCCGACTTCTCTCCTGCCATACTCGGGAGTGGGGGAAGCACAAGTGTCAGTAGCCTTGAGCTACTCTCACAATAGAATTCACAATGAGGAACACACAGAGAATAGGTGCATTTTTTAGTATGAGAGAAAACCGGAAATAGAAACTTGTGGTTGCAGAAGGTGTTTTGGACCACTGAACTGTGAAAAGATAAAGACAGAGAAAGCATCCATATAAACTTAAGATCATCTCTGTATGAAATGTGAAAGCTCTACCGTGTGTCACCACTGGGATGCAGCTATCAAAATGCTATGAAAATACTAAGTGTCATAATCACTTCCAATTTTGTGCTTGTAATATCTTGTTTGCAAGAGGTATCCTATTTTAGGAACTGCATATCTAATTTTAGAATGAAACTACTCCATGATGATCACAGAGAGATGTATACCCAGCACACAAAAATCCAGAATTAAATTGTCTTTGCCGAGATACTTGGTGATTGGACTATTTAAAAAGCATTGTTTTAGGAGTGGGTGAGAATGCTCAAAAACATACTGTAAATTAAAGCCATGTAATAACTGAGAATTGGAAGAAACATCAGCAAATAATTAAGTTCTACAGTGAGCTGCATTTCTGCTGACTAAAGCTAAATGAAGCGATACAGCCAGCTTTTCTTCCGAGCCATTTGAAAGCTTATGAAATGTGTTGCAAGACTAGATGGAAAAAAATGAAGTTGACTGTCCAAACTGCAAAACATGTAGTGTATACCACATGCTCATGGTATACCACATGCTTATGGCTGAGCAGTGACAGTTCATCAATTGCTGCATTTAAACCCACCTTTCACCCTTTCGTGGACACAAAGCTCAAATTGCCATTAACTAATTTGCCATGCAGCCTGGCGCTAGCCATGCTGAAAAGACCCATCATAGCGTTGAAAGCCCCGTGCCCCTTGTGATATGCAACAGCAGGCTTCTGTAAGTGAGTAGGGAATAGTTGAGGGGCCTTTAGAAAGTTCACTTCTACAAATGCCTGCTGGATACTGATTTGCATCGTACTGGCAACTTTAAGTTTGTGTGAACAACTACAAGTTTTCTACGTCAATTAAAAATACTCTGTAGGAGTGAGGGACAGCAGTGGCACACATTCTGTAGGTCCACGCATGCCCCCTTCCTCCCTTGTGTGTGTGTGTGTGGGGGGGGGGGGCATGCATGGACCTAACTTCAGCTGGCAACTGGATGGCGGCCATTTGCATATCCTCATGCATCATTCATCAGCATCACTTTACCACAGTGCGAAACATTACATTTATTTTGCAAATGCTAATTTATGTTAAGCAGTGGATTTGGGAAACTTCAGAGTCGAGTAGCATAAAAGATCCTGCGCCATTTATTGTCTTTTGTCTGCAGGAGTGTGTGACAGTACGTGCGCTGGTGTGTGTATACGTGCACATACCCGTCGCCGCCGGCTGGACCTTAAACTCTGTGCATGTGTGTGCCTGTTTGAGCATTTGTGTTTGGACAGTTGGTTTCCGGCTTTATCAGGGGAGGCCACATGGCAGCTATCTTCCCGTCAGGAGTCGGTGTGATTTAAACGACGGGTCAACACATAATTGCAGAGTAACTATCCTCATCAACACATTCCACCCGGTGGAGATAATGAAAAGATGACTGAGCTCGGAAACTAAAGGAATCTTAAGCTCACTTATGACTCCATTGACAGTGTGTTGCCAAAACCAAACACACCATGCGATGCGATGTCAACAGGGCTCAATACTGCTATCTTAAAGGGACAATGCACTCAGAGTTTGAATGCAGTGATTTCACTGTGTGAGGCATTGGTTTTAAATGACAAACATCATTTTACACCATTAAAATCAAATCACTTGCAATCTGAAATGTCTTAAGTCCTATTTAATGAAAGCACCAAAAATAACCTTGTGAGACTCATCGCGTTCATGTGCAGTGTTACATTTCCTGGATTCTAATGTCTTTTTACACTTAGCAGCAATTCTGTATGAACACTAGCTTTTCAGCAGTCTGAGGACAAAAGGAGAACTTCCACTTCTATTCACAAGCCATTTGCTGCCACTGCTGCTGGCGGTGCAGAAATAACACAGGTGTTGAAGCCAAAACATGACGGCTGTTTATTTGCCGCTTCTTGAGCCGAAGAAATGATACGCACAGAGGAGCGGTGGAGCCGTCTGTTTTCCTCAACGCTGTCATTCCTCTCTCTATCTCGTTTTCCCACTCTCTCCTTCTCCTTCTTCTTCTTCTTCTTCGACTCCTCACAGCCCTTTGTTGTTTTTTTCTCGGTGTGGCCGAGTTGTTTGGTGCCGTATTGCTACCGTTGTTTGTCTTGTTCAAGTCTGAGGCTTTAAAAGGAGATTAATTGTCGTTAAAACAGAATAAGGTTGAGTGATTGAATTCCCATGAAGGGAAGTTGTGTTGTCCACTTTCTCTTACACTTGGCTGATAAACAGATCCAGCCTTTTGTTGTGGGAAGACTTCTCATTACTGTCTGGATGGATTCAATGAGCTTGTGTTTGCCATGGGAGAAGAGCCTTTGTGTTCAGCAAAGATAGCAAGGTCAGGCACAGACTATCACTGCTTAGCCTTGTGTCACTGTTTCTCTCCTTTCCCTTTCTCTGTCTTGCACACACCAACACACATGTGCATGTAAAGACAAATACACACACATGATAGTTCATAAACTTCTTCATTTTAGTTACTGAAAGTAACACCTAATCGGCATAGGGCTAGGAAAATAGCAGGATTTGTATCTATGTATCTACAACACTACAGGAGAGTAGATTCCATAGGTGGTCAAAAAAACACAGGACATTCCAGGACTTTCAACCACAGACCGCAGGTCCCTAAATGTTGTTGTGAATTGTCGCGGTCATGACGGTTGTTGTAAACCTCACTAAGTGGTTTTGTTGCCTAAACCTAAGTTCACGTAGTTATTTTAAGCCCAACCATATTTTTTCTTTCCTAAACCTAAATAAGTGGTTTTGTTGGCTAAGCCTAAGGTTGCGTAATGTCGTCCAGACTAACAGATAAAAACAAGACAAGAATGGAAACTCTTTGTCCCTGTAGACGGAAGCAATAGATACAAGTTTGTAACTATTTCATGAACTGCTGTGAGACTTTGTTGGTACATGAGAATTGCCCAGTATGACCACACTATTTCACCACTGTCTACTTTAAAGGGCTTGCTCAAGGGCATGTGAAGAAAAGGTGTGTTCATTCTCCTCCCCTGCGCATATCAGCTTGCCTTGTGCAGAGATTCAAACCAGAAACCTTGAAATCACGAGGTCCACTTCTCCTTTAGGCTACTTTCTCCCTGAAGGGCTGTGTGACTTGGGGCTCTTGAAAAAAGTGCTTATGGACTGAAAAAAAAAAAAAGTGCTGAGTTTTGGTGCGAGCTCCAGCATTCAGTCAGCCCAGCGGTGACTACACCTAATGAGGCTGGGCAGACACAAGGCAAGCTGTGCTCATGATGGTCTGTGCACCATGTGACAGCAGACTGATTTCAGACCAGCTGCTGATGATGCTGATTGTAAACAAACAAGGGAACAGTGGCTGTCAGCAGATCTGAGACCTGCTGAGAGACGGATGAGCAGCTGTCTTCTCTTGCCAAAGGGCTGGGAATCAAGTGGTTGTGCACACATGCACGCGCACAGACTCTCGCACACAGCTGGAGACATGGAGCAGGAAGGTTGACCTGGGTTGCTCTGACAAGGACCTGTCACCACCTTACACTTCACTCCCACAATCAGCAGGCTTGTCAGCTACTCTCTGTCCTTGACAGCTTGGCACACAATGATGTGTGTGTGTGTGTGTGTATATGTATGTGTCTGTCTCCTGCATACTCTTCTCACCTACTCCTACTGCACGGGAGTTTTACTACTGAGGCACCTATGTATCTGCACTCATGCCAGCTCCACTCCCTCCTGAGCGTCAGAGATGTGTAGGTGTGCATCCGTGTGTTGTGTTGTGCTCTCTAGCTCCATGCCTCTCCCCAGACAGCAATTGAAGTGACTGTCATACTCTGCCGATGGAAGAGATGGGAGGATGATGGAAAGAGGAGACAATGAGAGAGAAAATGAGGGAGTGGAAGACAGAGAGCGACAGCGGAAGATGGATAGACAAAGAGTCGCATCGAGGTACAGGGAGAGAGTCCTCTCTAGACAAGGTGACAGGGCTGGAGAGACTTCCCCGAGCCCAGTCTTGGAGCATGGCCGACACCCAGCCGTGGGCGGCATAGGAGTGATGTCAAGGGCACTCAGCATCAAACCTCCTAAAGGCTGCCCTGCCAAGCACTGTTATAAAAGGGTTATGACTTCAATATGCAGCTGGATCATATAGTGTAGGAGCATGGGCTGCGGTCCAAATCAATTAATTTGGACAGATGTCTTTGTTGCAACGAAACTGTTGCGGTAGATTCATAGCTTGCCATTTGCAGTTAGCTGACGCTATTATCCAGAACACCTTTAGGGTTCGAAATGTGGCTGAAGGACACAGTAAACATGACTGCTGACGGACGGGTAATAGGTGTTGAGAAAGTTAAACTACTGATGTCTTGGTTACAGGACACTATTTGCAGTCTATCCGTCCATTCGGCTGCCAGGGTGCAGCATCGTAGATACATCAAGGCCTCTTTAACGACTTGAATTTAAATCATCAAGGTCCTACTTTCACTGCAAGCTTCTCAGATGCCCAGCTGGTGTGCCTTTGCTTGAGCGGATCCGAGGTTCACTGTGGCTGTCCTCCCTGCAATGTTAAATGACTGACAAACTCTTTTACACCAGATAGGTGAGAGGATCTCAAATGCATAATTGAACATTAATTAACTACTGGAGTTACTATAACTAATGATAAGAGTAATTGAACATCCAGTGAAACTGGCAATTTGCATACTAAAGCACATTTCTGTTCGTTCTCTCTCTGTCTGCAGCCTGTCTCTCTTGCCATTTGCCTTCCCTGAGGACAGCATAACTTCCACCAATTCCTCCTCTTTCCAGCTCTGTGTGGGTCCTCTAGGTCATGGGAAGCCACAGGCCACCAGAGGGCATGTATTTTTCGTACGTGTCTGACCACTACTTTGGTGGTCTTAAGAGGCATGCAATGAAGAATTCCATGCTTGACCAGAGGCTCCATTTCCCCCCTCATTGTACACAATTGGTGCTGCCATTCTCCTGACCTCCCACCACCCAGGAGCTCCAGTCTACCACCTTTGGGGGAGTGGGACTCAAGCTGGGAACCAGCCAGCTAAGGAGATCAACACAGACATGCTTGGAGGTCTCAGCACAAGCATGTCGCGCAGACACTGGGGGCTTTGCGCATGTAGTGTACCAACACGTGCATTCCCCCTCACATACTGTACTTTTCCCCACCCTTCTCTTTTATCTTCTTTTCCTTCCTCCCATCCCGCTGAATACCCCCTTACCACTGCTCTCCTCCCCATCCCTCCATGCTCCATTGATTGTTCGGCTTACAAGTCTGAGCAATCAGCTGCAGGCTGGAAAAAAAACAGTTTTGATAAACAGCAAAAGACTTACAAGATGTCATGCTACCTACAGCACTGCCCGCTGTCTCACACAGGTAAAACAGTTTTCACACTGCCTCTATGGACATATGTGACTCAGATCTTCAAAGTCTCCCTTGCTGCCTTCAGTGACTACGGTCAAAACATTGTGGTTAAGGGGTTAAATTATTACTTCTTCACGGTTAGGGGACCTTAAGCGACGTAGTTACAACAATAAACACACATAGGTACAACCGCGTTCTTGGTTTAAAGAAATCATCGTTGATTGTTGGTTTAAAACGGGAAACAAACAACAGTTCCCCCGAGTTTAAGTGACCCCTCCGTCCATTACAGACTTTGTTTCTCTATAATGATGTCCCTTCATGCCATCCTTTACTTCTGTCATAACTACCACTACTTCTAGAGGACTTTGTCACTTTCATGTGAACACGGGGCACTTGCTAAAACGATTGACTCTTTTTCTTGGGTGGACAGTCTCCCAAGAAATATGCTGCAACGCCAGATAATGGCAACTTATATTTTGTACACCAAGGGGTGAAATCAAAAAAAGGATTGCACAGCTTGCGCATTTAAGATAAAGAACAAAACCTGCGTAATTCTCAAAGTATCAAAGGGTAAACTGCACCCTTAACTGGGCTGCCAAGCCAATAACTTCTCAGTGCTCCTGTGCTGTTTGCATGTATTTAAATTAGGTAATATGCACGGGCCCCATTGCAAGAACAGTCAAATTCACAAAGATCAGCACTAAAAGCCACATGCAGTTACAGTGAAAGCATTAGCGTGTTCAGAGAGTTGGCGGTAACTGAATTGCATTCATGCTGACAGACTTGCATATTAAATACCAAATTATGGTTGCCCTCTGTCACCTTTAAATTACTATCCTGAAGTTTCTGGCAATGCCTCTGCACCTCTTTGTAGGTCAGAACCGGTAGCTCACCGTCTGAAATGACGAGTCAAAATATCTCAGCCATTATTATGCCTACTGTGTTCTTAGCACAAAGCATCATTTTAACTTTACCACATGAATAATTGCAATGAGACGCAAGAAAAGGGCAAATTGCACACAGCTACAAAACTTAATGGGCATGTTTGCGCTGTAATATCATACAGTGCATCCGTAAAGTACTCACAGCGCTTCACTTTTTCCACATTTTGTTATGTTACAGCCTTATTCCAAAATGGATTAAATTCATTATTTTCCTCAACATTCTATACACAACAATCCATAATGACAAAGTGAAAACTGTTTTTTGCAAATTTTTGCAAATCTATTAAAAATAAAGAACGAAAACATAACATGTACATAAGTATTCACAGCCTTTGCCATGACACTCAAAATTTAGCTCAGGTGCATCCTGTTTCCACTGATCATCCTTGAGATGTTTCTACAACTTGATTGGAGTCCACTTGTGCTAAATTCAGTTGATTGGACATGATTTAGAAAGGCACACACCTGTCTATATAAGGTACCACAGTTGACAGTGCATATCAGAGCATAAACCAAGCCATGGAGTCCAAGGAATTATCTGTAGACCTCCGAGACAGAATTGTATCGAGGCACAGATCTGGCGAAGGGTACAGAAAAAATTCTGCAGCATTGAAAGTCCCAATGAGCACAGTGGCCTCCATCATCCGGAAATGGAAGAAGTTTGGAACCACCAGGACTCTTCCTAGAGTTGGCCGCCCAGCCAGACAGAGTGATCAAGGGAGAAGGGCCTTAGTCAGGACCAGTAACCCGATGGTCACTCTGACAGAGCTCCAGTGTTGTTCTATGAAGAGAGGAGAACCTTCCAGAAGGACAACCATCTCTGCAGCACTCCACAAATCAGGCCTGTTTGGTAGAGTGGCCAGACGGAAGCCACTCCTCAGTAAAAAGCACATGACAGCCCACCTGGAGTTTGCAAAAAGGCACTTGAAGGACTCTCAGACCATGAGAAACAAAATTCTCTGGTCTGATGAAACAAAGATTGAACTCTGTGGCCTGAATGCCAAGCGTCATGTCTGGAGGAAACCAGGCACTGCTCATCACCTGGCCAATACCATCCCTACAGTGAAGCATGGTGGTGGCAGCATCATGCTGTGGGGATGTTTTTCAGCGGGAGGAACTGGGAGACCTAGTCAGGATTGAGGGAAAGATGAATGCAGCAACGTACAGAGACATCCTCGATGAAAACATGCTCCAGAGCGCTCTGGACCTCAGACTGGGGCGACGGTTCATCTTCCAACAGGACAACGACCCGAAGCACACAGCCAAGATAACAAAGGAGTGGCTTCGGGACAACTCTGTGAATGTCCTTGAGTGGCCCAGCCAGAGCCCTGACTTGAACCCGATTGAACATCTCTGGAGAGATCTGAAAATGGCTGTGCACCGACGCTCCCCATCCAACCTGATGGAACTTGAGAGGTTCTGCAAAGAAGAATGGGAGAAACTGCCCAGAAATAGGTGTGCCAAGCTTGTGGAATCATACCCAAGAAGACTTGAGGCTGTAATTGCTGCCAAAGGTGCTTCAACAAAGTATTGAGCAAAGGCTGTGAATACTTACAGTATGTACATGTTATGTTTTCGTTCTTTATTTTTAATAGATTTGCAAAAATTTGCAAAAAACAGTTTTCACTTTGTCAGTATGGGTTGTTGTGTGTAGAATGTTGAGGAAAATAATGAATTTAATCCATTTTGGAATAAGGCTGTAACATAACAAAATGTGGAAAAAGTGAAGCGCTGTGAATACTTTCCGGATGCACTGTAAGTGCACGGACCTTGATATGGGGCGGGTAGCTCAATCCATTCTTTGTGAATTTACTCCCGAGTGTCTGAAAGAACAGGTTAATAATCACACTCAGTTCCGTTGAGGCTATTATTTTTTGGTAGTGGTAATTGTTACACTTTTGCTTGTTATCTGCGTTGGCGATGTAAGCCTAACAACAAATAAAACCACTTGGGGTGAACCGGTGCATGTACCGCTTTAATGAGCACCTTGTTTGCCCTGCCTGCAGATGTCCACGTCCTTACTCATAATGAAGTATCTGCTGTCTCATTGTCATCTTTTATCATGCTCAGAGGGCTGTAATATTTACCAAGCCACAGTATTACGCATTCCATCTGATGGTTCTCTGTAGTCTCGACACAGCAGGTTCAAAAATCCCTGCATCAGACCTGCTCCGGCAATATATTACCAGACCTTGGGAAAATTCATTAAATTCAGTCCCACAATCACTTAATTACAAATGTAGCTCAGTGATGTGCAAGCAATAACCTGCCTGACCTCATGTCTCAATGACACAAAGACTATCTTTGATGGAGTCTAATTATGTATATACATATATCCCCAGCGCTGAAAATGCGCATTCTGTTAATCTTTGAATCCATCCAGCATGCCATTTCGTCATTAAGAAACCTAACACGTCAGTTATGATCTAATTAGCTTCTTGATAACTGAGCGACGGAGGCAACAATAGCAGAGAAATAAGATTGTGCAGAGCTGAGAAAGTGCAGTTTCAGCTTGTAGAAACAGATGACAGCTGTAATCAATGTGGACACCCTGAGAAACCCTGCTATTAACTATCTCATCAACAAATCCTGCGATGGAATACCAATTGAGACTGTTAGCTGAACGCATTTAACTCCAGCGTTGAAGGCATCGTTTGTCACTCAGGTTATATGAATTGTATGGGATTGCTTCAGGCTTCTACAGACAAATATTTCTTTCAACAGATGTATTCAAGAGCTGACTACAGACACACTTCAGTTTGATGACTTTCTAGATTGTTATTGTCAGTTTGGCTACGGTATTTAGTTAATTATAGAGTTTTTACAGTTTTGTCAGTTTGATATGAAGCACACTTTTTTTGCTCACTCCCTTAGCTTCACCATTGGCATCTATTGCAATTTCAGTTTTTGGTTGGAGCTTTTCAAACATGTTTGCAAGCTACAGTACACTATATACAGCAGGAACTGTTTGTTTACAGCTGTAGCTTCTTGAGGAATAGTTTCCCATGGGGTTTTTCTTAATGTGAAAAGGTGTCAACACGTCTTTATAGTACAAACAGTAAGGCAGAGTTTGTTCTGATATGAAGGCCACGAACATTGTTTTTCTTACAATCACTTCTCATTAGAGAAAGAGGATTTCCAGTTCAAAAGACGTACGTCTGACAGACCAACATCCCTGGGTGGCTGTCATTAATCTAGAGGCCTGTTGTCATGTGACTTGAAGAAGATACTATTAGTGCCCTTGTTTTAAATGTATTCTGTATGAGTGTGTTTGCATCTGTTGGTGCTCTGTCACTGCTATCTTAGACACAATGTTGTCACTTGAGGGTGCGAGTACTATTGGATTTTCCCACTTTTGTGCACAAAGTCATCAATCTGAAGATGAATATGCATGTGGTTATGCAAGAATGAGCTACAGCCAGATTTTGGCAATCAAATCTATGACTCATACTCAAGTCACATAGGATTTATGAGCTTCTTAATAATGACATATAAAAGTCATTCAAAGATTGGTAAATATGTTTTTAACAACCTTACCTAATAAATGAATGGGCACCGTTGCAGCTACAGCACTACTGTACAAACCAACAGTCTCCGTTCAGTGTAATTAGCCATTAGCGCTAGCCCTGACCTTATGACACTGCTGTTCTGGATGCTTGGCTGTTCTGAATGAGTGGATGCTTGCTGCATGATTTTGATTTTACTAATCAAATGTCTCTTTCCATTGAAGTGGCAAAAGGTTAACTTGACCCTCCGGATGGTTTGTGATTCTTTGCTCTCCTTCAATGAAGACATATTCTCCAGTTCTGATAAAACTGATACTATTGCAGCATTATTGCTATTGCAGCATCAGTTTTAGGGGCATTAACCTCTTTAAGGGCCGCCATTGCTCTTTAGAAAGAACAGACGCCTCTCTGTGTCGTCACAAACACCCAAAGCAACGCTTGACAAGATGGATTTTTGTGTGGTACGTGATCATGTGATTCTGGTGTGATCTTGTGACATCGTGAAAATCCGGCTGATGTGCAAGGTAAGCAAATGGTAGCCTTAGCATTGTTAGTCAAAAGATGCAATATTGGGCAACTTAGTTCACCTTAGTAAGGGAACAGTTAATTCTTTAGCTGCCGCTTATAATATGAATGCCCACTTTGCCTTTTCCTGGCCTAAATGTACTGTTACTGCATTACTCTTGAATTACTCTTTACTCATTACTCTTACATTAAAGGTAATTTCCAGTGAAATCCGTGGAAATACTCCACACTTGATCTTGATCCCCGCTCTGTAGAAGACTCAAGTCTTGATTTGGAATAGCATTTTGGGACTCATGGACATCTGTGGTCCCAGCCATATGTTAAGAGCCTCGCTAGTTGAGCGAAGCAGCGTTACTGCTCAGGCAGGCGAAGGCGTGAAGCAGTGAGACCACAGGTTGCCAGACATCATTATCTCTCTCAGCAGTCCCCCACATGCTCTCAAACTGGGCTGGGCTTATGGATTCTGGAGGTGAAAGATACCCGCACAACCACAACAAAAATAACAACAGTTGCAGTGTTTGCAAATGGTGTGGGACCCCCCATCTCTGGAGCCACTTTGTAGACTTTCAAAACCCAATCCTGCCAGGAGCTGACAGGATTTTCCTTCCGTCACACTGTTTCACCATTCACACTGTTCCAGTAAAGAACAAAGACTTGTCGAAGGTGGTCTGCCCACGAATTAAACAAAACACTGAAAAAGAGAAAAATTTAAAGAAAAGCTACTTTATAGAAGACATTGTAGAGAACTTGCAGAGGGAGTAGTTAGTAAGGCCTACTCCATTGAGAAATCTACTATTAGATATTGCTTTTTCCTTCACTCTATATCCACGTCTTCGTCCATATTCTTGGAACAAAAGCTGTTAAAACCTGCAAAGGGGCTTTTCCTCCAGTGAGCCATCTGAACCTGGAGGGTTCAACTTCAGTTTCACAGGAAGAAAAGGAAAGGGAATCTTCTGGTTTTCAACACAGCACCGTAAAGCAGCCCGTCGGATCCGTATGGCTCGCAGGATTAAGTTGAACAGATCACTCTCCTTTAATGCAAACAGCCAAAAGAAGCAAGTACACCTATCCAATATGTTCAGCTTCCAACTGCAGGAGACATATTTGATGGAACACGTCTGGAGCGCTGAAAAACGGATGCAGTAATTGATGAAGACATACAAATAGAATGGTTTTTCAATCTGCAAAAAAGCTGTTATCAAACTGAGATGTCAGCTCGAGCATCTCCATCCATCATTCTACAAGCTTATCAGCAGTGGGGGGCATTATATACTTTCTCTAAAAATTGGATAAGACGCCAAAGCAGCGGTATCTCCACTAATCCGAATGCACATATATAGAGAGATGTACTGGCACACTGCCTGTACACACTTTGATAGCATGTACAAACAGCAACATGGCTATCCTACATGAGAACTTATTACATAAGAGACTCAACCCAAGGAAAGATAAACCCACCCTAGCTGTAAACGTATCTGTCAATACCAGTATTTTTAACAGCATTCAGAATTTAGCGGATGTGGGCAGGTTCCGCTTCTGTGTTTTCTCTTATGCCCTTTAAACTCCTCATATCTCTGAGCTAAAGTGCTCACAAAGAAGAAATATCTCTGCACATATTGATAAAACCTGTTTGCACAGATAAAAAAGGAGGCTGCGCATGCTGAGGAAGGAGGTCAAGAGGAAGTCTCATTTGAAGTGTGTGAAAAAATTTGAGAAAGCTATTGACTAAAGATCTCTTGACTAATTCCCATGCACTTTTGAGATGCCCCCCTCAATTCAGCTCTTCAGTTTCTGTCTACAGTCAAGTCGCACACAATATCAGACCAAGAGGTAAAAATGACAACATATGTGAACATCAGTGAATCCTGCTTCGGCCCACGAATGAGGTGAAGACATAGAAATACATGTTGCTCTGGCTGCTGGCACTTTCCTGTTTACACTTTCCGGATGGCATTCACAGGAATACCTTGATATTTAAGAAAAAGTTGGAATCTGATGATTTTGAACCAAGATCTACAGTTTTAAAAAGTGTGTTATTTTTATACATCCACGGTTTGTATCTGTGCAGAGCACAATATCTGAATAATGTAATAATTTGTCTGTGTAACATTTACATATTGCATCCACCACAGTTAATTTTGCCTGATTTAGATTGACTTAAAAAAACAACAACAAACTTGTAAGTTAGATGATGAAAAAGTCTGGCACCTACTGGCCAGGAATGTAGACTGACACAAATGATAATGAGTACCGATTAAACGATTCTTACCTGAGGGGTTGAGCAGCCGCCAGGTGATTGCAGGGTCCGGCCTGCCACTGGCCAAACAACTGAGTGTCACGTTGCTGCCCTCGTTCACCGTGATGTCTTCTGACACCTTGTAGATGTTGGCTGGAACTGGAGACACAAGAGAAAAGACGTGAAGGTTGAAATAGAGTACGAAGAGCAAAGTGTTTTTCATCTTTTTCAGACCAAGATCTGGAGCTGACTTGGATGACTCAATAACTGACGTCTTTGCTATTTTATTTGCATAACTTGAAAAGCAATATAATTATATTCATCTTTCTGTTGAACACAGTTCAACTCAACAAAATGACTGAGACTTTGGCGTTAAAAACAAACCACAAAATACTGCTAGTCTACCATGCCAGCTGCTTTGCTCCCAAAACATCCATTACCATCTCTTCACAGCAACTATTGGCTATGAACAGAGCTTACATATGAACACAAGCTGACCTTTGATTCTCTCAGTGAAAGGAAGAGTTCAGAAAAGCTCTGGAGAACCTTTTTTTCCACACTGCTATAGCCCTCAGAGGTACTTACGGAAAACTTTTTCAACCCAGGATCCAAATAAGCAATTTAATCTTTAGCCCTGGGACCTGAGCTCATGAAAACAGATTGCTTCCCTTGTCACACGGGGAACCCGGAGATACTTGGCTCTAATTCTTTCAGACACATACCTTCAGAAAAGTAGGCTTTTATATTAAATCAAAAGTTAGAGGTAAAATGAAGAATCTTTTCATGTGTGTGTGTATGTATGTGACACAGATGTTCAAAGTAACACGGAGCTATTTCGTCTCAGCGTTAAATAATCACCATCTACTCCCACTCACACAACAAACAAAATTAAACCTGGAGAGAGAGGGAGAGGGAGAAACCCTAACTCTGGTAAGAACAACTCAGGCGAATTAAGAAGGTACAGTCTGTTTTAAAGCGAGTCAGCAGCAAAGATGCAATCAATCATGAAGGATACAGGGGCCATACATCACTGTTTGCACAAACTGTGGGTGAAGTGGTTGGGATAAGATTCAGATATGAGGCTAGAAATACAAATAATGATCAATAACTGGAATATGATGAATGCTGGAGGACGCATGATGTGGGCAAATGCACGACTTATTATTCTAATTTCTGGTATGCATGCATGAATGTATGTGTGTGTGCATAAGATTCCTTTAGGGTGGACACACATTAGGCACATTGGCACCGATTCTTTGAGCAAACTCCAAGAATCCAAGCTGTTCCCCATAATAAACACACATGAACATGAAGTTCTTGTTAAATCAACAACACCAAACATAAGGATATTATCCAGCATATATTTTGAATGCAGCCGTTTTCCCTGAAAAAATGTGTCTTTATTTTATAGCTATGGTTTTATAGCTATGGTTATCCTGGAAAAAACAACAACAATATGTGCAAAAAAGGTGCAAAGAGTTGATTTTCACGAGTGCTCTGTCTAAAACCATGGGATGCTTGAGCCTGTGAAACGTTGTGCTGGTGTGCATTATCATGAACATATGGACTCTTGATGCATCCTAGCAAACATTCTTCCGCTTTCGATCTCTAGTTCCGAGCCTTATTTCAAAGGCAACTACTGTTCAGCCAAAGCAGCTGGACATACGATCCACTCATGTGATTCGACTTGTGATTCACAGTCGATTTACAAATTACCTGCAGAAATCCTTGTGCATCAGCTTGACAACGAGTCGAGGAAAGTTTGCATTTGTTCTGTTTGTGCAATGTGACCCTGCCATTGTCCTGTACTAACCCAGAGGGTAATGATGCTTTTCAAACCACACGAGGTGTCGCAAACAACGAAGAGCTGCACCTTTTTAATTCACTTTGCATGTTAGTGCTTCTCAACCATGTGATGTTTTGAGTTTCTCTTTATAATACAATGTTATTACTACTTAGAGGACATTTGTAATTCATGTGGGCTTTTCACCACTAAAAATAAATATTCAATTTGGGTTTCATGTTTGTACACCTGATTGGAATGTAATAGATAATTTAGAGGCCTTTCTTAAAAATTAAAACACATCAAACAACTCCTCTCCAGCACGCCATGCTTTATTCAGCAATTGTTTTTGGCTCTCTTGCCTTCATCATTGTGGTGCCTGAGGCTTTTCCAATGTCATTCAGTCGAAGAGGTAGAAATATGTGCCAAAATGTAATTTTTTGCATCAGAGTGTGTGGCTTTGACCTGCACATGCATGGTAGTGCAATAAAGCTTAATAGGCATGATTAAAACAACAGTCTACACTCTCTGCACATCAGATTCACATTGATTTATCCATCCAAATCATTTACGCATTAAAAGCAGGGTTGGGAAAAAAACCATTAAAGCTCATAGGTTACCTGCTTAAAAGTGTCAACAGCAGCCCAATCAGTTGCAAATAGGCTGGCGTGGAGAGTAACAGACTCTGCCAGCTCTCCACCACTGTTGTCAATTTGTCCATAAACAGGGCACTTAAACCCCAACTGCTCCAATAAAGTTACTCAGTGGCCCCACAATAAAGAATGCTATCGTCTTATTCCTGTTGTGGGTGTTATCGGTGCCAGCAGGGCTTCTTCTTGCCATGAAGCATGTTTACAGTTTGTACCTCTAATTTTGGTGCCTACATGAAGCTGCTTTAAAGACTTATCTTGACTTACTCCAATAAACAACATTGAGGTTATTGTTTCTGTGAAAGTAACCGAAATATAGAATATTTATACTGAAAGCATTCAGGAGTCCCTAAGTTGTAAACATATTTGTGAGCGCAGCATTATGTGGGAATTCATATGCTATCTAAATCTGATGGAAGTTGTGGTGCTGGATTGAAATAAAGCTGCCCCCTTCCTCCATATCGACCATGTTTTCTGAGAAACAATATTTCAGTGTTTGCCTCTTTATGATTGTTTGTCCAGCAAGGTTATTATTGAAGCTTTGTCTCTGTACAGCATCACTAACAGCCTCCCTGCCTCTAACATCTCTCTCTCTATCTCCCACACACACACACACACACACACACACACACACACACACACACACAC
>NW_022280054.1:10096893-10125843 GCF_004355925.1 Anarrhichthys ocellatus | reverse complement strand
CACACACACACACACACACACACACACACACACACACACACACACACACACACACACACACACACACACACACATCTCCAAGTAAACCATCTCTCTAATACCAACTGACAAGACTTTCACAATCGTGCCAAATAGCATTTTAAATCAAGTCATGCAGATGTATTGCTGTAGTCAAATGACCAAGCCAAAATGAAGATGGGGTCACGGGTGGGTGGGCGGGGGAGGGACTCCATCGACATGGCAAAGAATCCAATTGGCTTTTTTTTTCACCTCAAAAACAACCAAAGCTGGGAAGGGTGGGGAAGTTGATGGCTGAGTGGGATGTGTGACTGGAGAATTAATCCTCGCCAAGCGTAGATAAAAACGGTTCGGGTAAAAAAACAACTACTCATACTCTGATAACCCTGCCACCTCTATAAATGGGAGGGTAGGGAAGCTGGTGGAGAGAGGCTCAAAGGGGGGAGGAGAAGATGAAAGGAAGACAAAAGTGAAGGAGAGAAGTGTGATATATCTTATAGTGCCATATAGCGCCTGGTGTCCAGCTGACAGCAATGACGGGGGAGGAAGGAGAAGAAAAGAGTGATCTTAGTCATAGGTCAAACTTCAAGGAACAATGTTGGAAAGGGCAACTATTTGAAAAGCACTTTAGCTCTGCAACAATGGATGAATTCCATGGGGACACACTGCACTTCCTACTGTTTTTCCCTTGGCTGGGTTTTAGTGAATTATGGTATGGACATCAGTGTGGGCTAAAAACACCCACATTTAAGATCACAGTCGCACACTCACTTTTATATATACTCTCAGACCTCTACACCTTGGAGAAGCTATAGAAGCAAAGTAGAATTACTTTCCATTCATTGCCAAACATCACCAGGCACAGTATACAGGAGCATCTTTCCTCTATTCAGGTTTGGCAGATTTCAGCCCCCCATCCACCTATGTCCTCTCTGGCTAATGATCTCCTATTTGGCTTGTTTTTTTTCGTGCAATTTCTCAAAAATAATAAATCTCTGATGAAAAACATTATAAATACACTGACCTGGCTTTGAACTCTAATTTCAAACTTCAAAGAGAGAAAGAAAGAAAGAAAGAGCGAAAGACAGAGTGAGAAGGAGCAGAGAGAGCAAGAGTAATAGGGAGGACTGTGTTTGTTTGCTTGCAGGTTTGTGCATTAACTGTGTGCCCGCATACAGCAGGGAGGAGGGGGGGGGGGGAGAGAGAGAGAGAGAGAGAGAGAGAGAGAGAGAGAGACAGAGAGAGAGAGACGCAGGCACTTCCTTAGTCCATGTGACAAGTTATTCAGCGCGGGGGGAAATGGAAGGGACCTTTGCATGATTAATCACTCACTCTTTCTATTACCGGTTATATTCAAATGCACCTATTATTGTAACTGTTGCCAATAGCCTATATTTTAATCTAGACAACATTGTGAATAGGTCTTCAAATGTTTCTATTGCATGGAACCTCCCAAATAAATGGGTTTGTGTGGGGCTGCAATTAAGGGCTACACATGTCAAGACTATTATCGATGAAAGTACTCCACGTGTGTTTTAAGCAGTTATTAACCAGTCAACTCCTAATGCTGTTGCGCTGGCTCTGCACCATTACAGTGTTGAATTGGAGGATGTGTCACCTTCAGGTTGCTGTAGAGATGCTTTAATTTGAGGTGAGAGGCTTTCATGCAGTTTAAAATCAGTCGTGGATGACTGATAATGGCTAAATTCATTCTTTTAGCAAAGAGTAGAGAGTTTGTTTTTTTAATGCCAAAAAAAACTATCTGCAATTGTGTGTATTTTTTCAAAGTATTGACCTTATACTACCAATGAACGTTAATACCAACGCAGGAAGTAGTGCCCTATGTTGACAGTCTCTAACCTTAACAATACGGTAGCTGCCATGCACAAATATTACAGAAAGCAAACATTTCATTTGACATTGAACGTGACAAAATGTAGTCCGGGTTCTGCAGAATCATCCAAAACTGAGGTTCATGTCTGGAAGAATGTAATCACCCTGTATGAACAAGACAGCTGGTCTAAATCCTGCATGCATATGCATGGCTGTCTGCCATGAACAATGGTACGTCCTCCCTGCTTCACATCTGCTCCTGCACAAACATGCTCATTTACAAGAAAATAAATGCTCAGATTTTACCATATGGTAAACGGTATGCTTGTATGCTAATAGCAGCCTAAATGTGGGACTTGAGTTGCTGTTTGAAAATGCAGCAATTAGGAAAGAGACAACCTTCAAGGACAAAGAGGTTGAGATTCTGTTAAATGTGATTAGCAAAACGAAGATGTTTCATTTGGCACCTTCACGACTGTCTTGTCTAATTTAACAAAAGGCAGAGCACAGGGAGGGTAATTAATGTACGCTAACATGGTGTACTAATATTGATATATATGTAAATAAAAATGCTACAAAACATAGTATAGTAAAACATAGCCAAAATAAAATGCAAGGGCATCATCCCTGATTGACAGAGTGCATTTCTGTCAACCATAGATGAGACTGAAAAAACACTTGCAAAATAACTGCAATAATAAAATATTGCTGGGCACATTTACACCAAGCAGACCGATGAACTGCACTTTAAGAGCAGAACATAACTCCTCACTAAACCAGAGCCCTTCATCTCTACTCAGGATATAGTAACACATTTTCCCACTTTCTCTTTCCCACTGGGCATTTCTCCCCATCTGTTCTCTGTTTCTTATAATCGCAGGTTGTGTTCTCTGATGTATCAACAATACGCCAATATATTTGCTTGGTCCATCTCAGATGCATGCATACTGAGCATGAAATTAGCTTTTGAACAGAAGCAGGGAAGGCAGCGGGCAATACAGGACGCAACCTCTCCCACCCAGACTCTGTCAGATTGCGTTGTGTTCAAGTTAACCTGTTCATTATAATTCAGGGATTACTGCGACAAACTCTATTCCACTCTTAAGAACACAACGAGGACACAATAAACAACTCGACGGCTTTGGGCTTTGACTGTGAAATTCATTCTCTTAGCTCACCCCATCAAAGCTTAACAGTTAAAACAATATATGTACATGTGACTTTATGGACTCACATGTAAGAAGCACTGTTAAAATACAAGAACTTCTAGGAGTTAAAGGGAGCATACCTTTTACAAGCAAAGCAAAAGAAGAGTTTGTTTATATTAAAGCCATTAAAGTATTGTACAGCAATAAATCATCTATACTGTTATGGGTTCTGTGTATACCGATTTACATGTTTTGTAGTTTTCCCCCCCCCCCTTCGGCTCATTTTGCTCCCGCCTACATTTACCCCCCGCTGGCTCTCAATGTGACATTCGGAGAAGTGATGTAGCGGTGAGTGTAGAAGAGGCGTGCGATTATGCTGAGCAAATATAAAGCCATTACAAGATAATCAGGAAAAAGCACTCGCAGCTCCTGAGCTTTTAGCGCTTGGAAGCTTTGCTGCCAATTTAGTTGCTTTCTTCGAAACAAGGTCAGCCCGAAAACCTCCCCCAAAAAATAACAATATGACCAGCCTGTTGGCCACCAGGGTGGCTCCTGTCACAACTCAGAGAGTGAACAACGTAGCCTTAAGCAAGCCGTGTGCTGTGCTTTAATGCTGGTGTGAGTTTGTGTTCCTAGTGTGCACCAGATTTTCCTGCATCACCACTTTGGCACCATGACCTTATAGAAACTAGAGAGCGACAATCAGGGAATCTTGACCAGACTACTGTCAATCGTCCTCTCTGGATTTGTCCGTTTAAAGTCAAAAGGAAGAGGAGAAGCACACAAACCCACTCTTACATGGAAGTCTTTGATAAATCTAAACCCTTACACATCTCATGATTTCCTGAAAGACTTATGAAAGAGGAAAAGAGGAGCTACTAAAACGAGCAAAATGTAATCGCTGTGCTACATCTCCAAATGTCTGCGACGTGCTCGTGTTGATAAAGAATATCTCTTTAGATTAACACTAAGCCTTTTGGCTGGGCTGTCAGTCTTATGACAGAATCATACACTCACATACCTGCATGCGTAAGCAAGTGCAGCTGCAAAAACACATTTTGTTTTCTGTAGCTGAGACAGTACGTCCCCATACTGCGTGACTCATTGTTAACATGCACCATTAACCCTTCAATTATTCATGTTGACATTGTTACTTACCGCAATGACAAGATACAATTGCATTGCATGAGCTGCACACAAACACACTTTTTGCCCGTTATATGAGGTCACCAAAAAAGGAGCACCTTTCTCATTTGATCTGAGACCTCGAGGTGTGTTTCCTGCAGCGACACACACTTACACTAATTCCTTTCTGTCTGGCACTGCAGAGTATAAAGGAAAGATAATGCATAGGTGTGAGAAGTGGGCTGACGCTGCTCTTCCTGCTAGTGGAGAAGAAGCTCAAGTGGCCTGGCAATGCCAGTGGGTCTTCTCCCCCCCCCTGCACTCTTAGCTGTTTCGAAAACAGGAGAGAAGGCAGATGAGAGAGGTGATGACAGAGAAGAAGACGCCACCTCCTCCCTAGCCGTCAGCAGCGCAGTGCTCTAAAAACCCGAGACGCCTGCGAAACTTTCAAAGGAAGTACAGAATATGAGACAGATGCAATGGCCTGCTGGAGGCGCAGATGGAAGCGAGGGAGGAAAAAACAGAGCCTTTTCTGTATATTTCCGAAGGAGGATTTTCTACATTTGAGACCCGTTGCTGATATGCAGACCTCGCTCTACCAAGGTGATTAATTAAGGAGATGGTTTTTCAGTCTGTCTTTAGAGGTGGTCCTCCAATGAGAGTCCCACAAGGGCAGCAACTTGTAAATAACACAAGCATTTAATTGGTGTTTGCACCGAAAGAGGGAAAACAACAGAGTTAAAGTATATACCTGCAGTTCTTTGCTAACAAGCTCAACACAGGCATCCAGGGAGGGTCAAATAGGAGAAAATGCTATACAGATAGTATTTTTTTTTTTTCATGAAACCAACTAATGCCAGCTCTTATGAGAAATGTGAGTGTTTCCTTATAAACTGTAATTCTTATCTTGGCCTAATGGAGGTACCTTGAGAGCCATAGCTTTGTACTTTAAGCTTGGCATGCACAAGGTGTTGAGGGCTTGCCAAAACGGCAAAAGCAGATTTTGCATCCAACCCATCAGATGATTTAGAGGCTTACGATATCATACCGCTCATGTTAATGAGAAAAACAAAGATGGCCAGACAAGCTCAATCCAAGGTTATAGAACCTGCAATGGTTTCCAAGGTGCCATTTCTTAAACTGTTTAATAACGCTTCCTGCCCTTTGCTCCTCCACTTTCAAATACCATCCCTCTTTATGTCACTTTGTCCCGACAAGGGTTATTAAAGATCACAAGCCCTCCCACAACCCGGGCAGCTGAGCTTTAGATGCCTTTTACACCCCACCACTTCCCATTTTCTTTCCAATATGAAACCTTCTCTCTTATTCCAAAGCCTTCTAATGTTTTTCGTCATTGCGGCTCCAGTAAGAACAAAGAACTTCCCCAACAATTTCTCAACGTATTAATCATTAAAATGAACACATTTGTATTTAACAGCTGATCACTGTGTATCTTTTCCATGAAAACAAATATTCATAGCTGTCCAACACATTTCCTGTATTACAACACAATCGTAAACCTAGACAGCGTGTTATCGATTTCTGCAAACTCAAAGTGAAACGAGAAGTTCAAAGCAACAACATCGCTCACTTAGGCATTAAAAGGGGGTCTATCAAATTACAGCTTGACTTATGGTGGCATTCAAATAGCCTTTCAGCATAATTCCCCTGATCCTTGAAGACACTCAAGGATGTTCTGTGGAAGTCAAACCAGCTATCAGCACTAAACAATATTACCTGATTTGCCCCCATTCGCTATAATACACCAGATTAAAGTGCACCCCATTACGGATAATGGGGAGCATGTAAGTGTGTATATTTCTATAAGGGCGTTTAACTGTGTGTGTGTGTGTGAGAACATTATCAATTCAGACCCCTCCTCAGACTTGTGGCCTCCAGACTCCTTGGTTAGCAGCCATTAACTTTTAATCTGAAATCGGGTCCAAAGGTTCTTTATTTAAGTCTGCAGCTTCGTTGATGGACTCTCCCCACTTCTATGCTAATGACAAAGGAGCAATGGGATCAATGCGCGAAAGCCACCTGACAAATAACAATGCAATCTGCATATCAGGAAATTCACATACCCAAAAGCACAAAAGAGTACATTTTTTAGTTGATGCTGTCTGAGACAGATGAGGGGTTACAATTATATATTGTTCATTACTTTGGTAATAATTGGGTAAAATGAAATCAATGTATGGTTCCAATTAAATAACTTAGTTGCTTGAGATTTCGGTCAGTGCACATTTCAATTGAACATGCAAAGATGTTCATCTTTCTACAGCCAGGTATTTGCCATATTTGAACAAATATGAAGACTGAATATCTAAATGAATATTTACTTGGGTTGAAACAGTTCAGTTTCTCTCAGGTCTCAGGTCAGTTTCTCCAGTCCAACTACTATTTTAACAACTTAAAGAACTCTTTCTCTCAGTTTTTTCTATAAAGTACCACATGACTTAGTCAATTCCTGTCAGGACAACCTGTTCTCACTTCCAACACATCAAATACCGATGCACTGACGTACACTTTAACATATGTATAAAGTGTACCGGGCTCTAGTAAACCCATCTGCCACATTATCAGCCGGCCACTGACTGACTTTATACTGTTGTATAATGAGCCAGGTCAACTTTGACTTATTTTACCTTAGTTTTATGGGTAGTAGTTGTTTTGAATAACAAACATACTTATTTTAACCCAAACCACGATGTTTCCTAAGCCTAACAAAGTACTGTTGTTGCATTTGTTTATAAAGACACTTTGCATGTAATGAGCAAATAGTGACACACTCTCCATGAGACTTCCAAAACTGATGCTAGAGGGGTCTCTAGAGCTTCGTAGGGTTTGAAGCAAAGGGCTAGTGACCAACCAACAGTCTTTGATGAGTTGTAAGTGAGAATGTGTTGGTCAAGGAACCTCCAGGACCTTTAAAATAAATGATTAGCAAAAACCCTTTGCCAGTTGTTAGCTGGCTAATTTCAAGATCAAAATACATGCAGATATTTTAAGTGATTTAGCATTACTCTTCCATGAAAGGATAAAGAACTTCAAAACAGAAGCAACAGGGACCGTCCATGTCTGGTAAATGCCTGTATCCGTCACGTTCCATGCCCCTAAGCCAAAATTGAGATAAACCTTATGACATCATCAAGGTTGTTTTCTCTTCATGATCAAAATCCCAAAAATGGATACTTCTTAGACAGCAGCAAAAATGAAATTACATTTTCATGTTGTGCCAGAAGACAACATCTATCTCACCCTTTCATCATGGCATTGAATTGCCCCTCTCTCCCCAGCTGATATCCTCTTTCTGCTTTATTATTCTGTTTCAAAGACACAAAAGCGTGAAAGTACAATTTCTCTCCACGTGCTATTTCTGACTGTGGAGCTTCCAAACATGTCACATTGCTCTTCCACCAGACCCTGTAATCCACATGACAGTCAGCGGCCAGCCTCTGGTATTCCCCCAATGATCTGAATTAGACCTAACAGGATGAGAATCCAACATGAGAATCCTTACTCCTGATCCACACAACACGGTAAGCACTTAAACAGTCTAGTGCCTGTGTGAGCACTACACTGCAGTACATTCACAACACAGCACAGGCCTAACCCAGGCTGTCACAGGAGTGTCATGAGCTGCTTATTTTCCTCCCTGAGTGAGGCCAAGGGCAAAATGCTTGTTGGAACGGAATTTGACATAAAAATCAGGATTGATCGAATCAGGTTTTCAAACCTACTGTTTCATGAAGCACGGCAGAGAAAAGCATTTAATTGCTATCAAATTCCACATAATCCGTTTCCAGCTTCTCAACTGTTATAGAATTGGTAATTGAATACCTTTAGATTTTACTAAGTTGTTGGACAAAACACCCAACTTAAAGATGCCTTCTTGGGCTCTAGGTAATTGTGAAGGGGATTTTTGTTTTACATCTTAAATAATCAATCAATAGAAACATACAACCACAGGATTAAAAGATAATACAAATAATTTTGACGCACTACATTAGTATATGAAAATTCATGAGCCACTACCGATAAAACTACTAAAAGGTAATACAGGATGAAAGACAAGGATTATTATTGATGGGATAATCTATAGCAGACAGAGCTCGCACAATTTTCAGAGTGTGTCATTGGCTCAGAAAAATGGAAATGAAGGACTGCCATTGTGTTAGTGCTGATTGGATTCCAGATCTGTAGACTCTTAACCAGATTGTTGATGCTCACTGTGTGAAGACCTGTGAACAGCTGGTAGAGTGCAGAGCACCTGACACACTCAGCTGGAAACCACCCCACAGAGCTTCACACACACACACACACACACACACACACACACACACACACACACACAGCCTCTGATTGGGCTCACAGCCGCTGCTTCTGCTGCTATATCGGCTGATGTGTGTGTGTGTGTTTGCCATTGCGCTTTTTCTCTCGTGTGTCTCTCTGGGTGCCACTCGCTGCCTTTCAACTTCCTCTTCTATTAACTCTTTTTGTCTTTCATGCAAACGTGCACACTCGGATGCAAATATTCGTGTTGTGTACGTACACACAATCTTCGTCTCCCCTTGTCTCCGTCCGCCTCTCATCCAGCCTTGCACTTATGTCTTCAGTCCTCTGCTGGCATTCTGTCCACGACTCCTGCCTCATCACTGTCACTCTTCCCCAGTCGCCTTTCCTCCCTCTGTCTTTCCTTCTCTCGGATGCTGTGCTTTGCCCTGAGCTGCAGTCTAATGAGCAAGTGGCTGGTGTTGGGAGAGAGTTTCCTTGCTCTGATGAGAGATAACAAGCCCATATGTTACTTATCACAGTGGCCACTGCAGCAGCCGACCAGTGCCAACTCTGAAAGACCCTCCCAGGGAAAAATATTTCCCATTAAATCCGTAGCTGTGCCATCAAAGTGCTGGGATGAGGCATATGCTCAACAACACTACTGTGGCTGTGAGACACCTATGCAATAGAGAGCAGCATAATATAATGAAAAGTCATAAATATTTACCCCCATAAGTGTTAAGCAATTTTTTTCTCATTAGTGAGATGTATTTTTAGTTCCTCAGAGGGCCTCCGTTTTGATTACAGTGCCTGTGTGCTTTGAAGAGCTGAAACTGAGTGTGGAATAAGGCAAAACAGTATAGCAATATAAATACTTAAAGTCACTTTATAGAAAGTAAATTTAGTCTGATGTCATATTTTTGATTATTCAAAAATAAATACAGTCAGATGAGAACATTTCTGACAGCTTTCCCACAAAATGTATGCTCAAATACTTCAATGGCATCCAACGACTAACCACATATTGAAAACAGTCAGCATCAGTTTTCAATCACATAAACTTGCCCGAACACCCAGCATTTTGAAAAGCAGCCCTCCATCAAAAAGACAACAAGGCATATGTTCCATCACGAGAAGTTTTAAGCGCCCTCCTGCCCCACAGACGACTTGGTATGTGAAGCACTGCACCAGCACTGGCTACCATATGGTCCAACTAAACAACGTGCCAGACACTGGGAGAAAGCGCAGCCAAGCACACGCACTAGAAAACACTGAAAAGTGCACAATCCATGGAAGGCACATGACGGATGTCGGCCAGTGAATTTCATGAGTCTCTTTGAAACACTCCTGACATAAACAATGGCTGCTTTCTAACTGATCACTAAACATGACTACGAGTCTACAACCAGTGAGGCTGAACTTAGGCATAGAATCTGCTGTGCTTTGGGCTAAATGCCGCCCGCCTATGGTGTCAATGCCAACATGCTGATGTTTTGCTAATTTAGTGCGCAAGCGTGCTAACATTTATCAATTATCCCTAAAAACTAAGTACAGTAGACACTGATGGGAATGCCATTAGTTTAGCGTGGATTTGGTCATAAACCAAACTAATTGAAAATTGTACTATTAAAAAATTGACCTGATGTTGGCGGTAGATTACCAAAGTTATTAAAATGAGCAGAAAAATACTCACACAATTTCATGGCAATCCATGCAACAGTTGTTGGGACATTTTATTACCTCATGGTGGCACTAGAGCAAAAGTAAGAAGCTCACCAGCAAGTCAGTAAGCTTCTTCGTGTCGAAAACATGAACGTCTGTAGAGATTTCAAGGCTCTCCGTCTGCTAGTTTGTTATTTGATATTTCGGTCTGGACCAAAGTGGTGGACTGTCCGACTGACAGCTGAAGAAACTGACATTGCCTTCCTTCAAGCTACGCTGCTATTCTTGCTAAAGATAATGCATGGTTCATACTATATTGCAAGACCTTCTGCACTTCACTTTCCTGATTGCTGACGGTAGAGAGAAATAGAGGAAAGGTAGGAAAGTAGTTTGAACCCACATGGGCCCGAGCAGTGCTGAGCTTGGTACAACTGAGCCATTAGGAGGCCTCTGAAATCAGATATCTCTCCGTGTGCGTTTAGCTTGTGACACTGACACACAGCAAGTGCGGACAGAACAACGATGACTTCATGATGTTCTCTCCCTTTCACGTGCCTAAATGGTATCAATAGGTGGAAGCCATTAGCAGACCACTGCACTCACCCGCTGTAGTCTCACTGGTTAAAAATGAGCAATTTCTGCTAATACTCAGCACCTTCTGTTCGGCATTGTTGACATGTCTCTGAGTGGCACCCCCACATCTCTGCTCTTATCCAGCCCACGGTGATAAAAGTGGGATCAGGGCCTAGCTGTGGGATTGACCTGAACACCAGCGGGGCTGAGTGGCAGAAAGTTCACACACAAAACAACACACACTCACAGCAGGTGACCCAGTAGTAATGTAAGGGCACAGACATTGAAGAAAAGGTGACGGAATTCTATTCAGCCATAGTGGGGCGAAATGTTGAAAAGGACACAGTTGCAACACAGAAGGACAGTCCTATATGTTTACCTATACAGGCTTAGTACTATGTGTTGTGCCACACACTGACACAACCTCTACACACCCCTAACCTCGTCTTTTCCCTTTAGAGAAAGCAGGTGAGGTGAGGTTTAACTGTGCCACTCAATCTCACTTCCAGAGGCATTCACGAGCACGAGGAGCCCCGTGCCAAAGGGATGTCCATCTCTCTGACAAGCTCAGGTCACATAGCGGACAGAAAAAGATGGAGGGAAAGGACACTGGCACTTCTATACAAGTAATGGGTATGTGTGTTGGGAACAGAGGCAATAGGAAAAGAAATATTGTTCCTCTGTATCAGAGATAAGATCGAGGAGACACTGTCCAGAACTGATGGCCCCTGGCTTGCCTGGTTAGCCTGTGAAATATGGCCCCCATGACTCACCTGCAGCCCCTGTCAATACCCCTGCTGTCATGAGTGTCCATGGAATGGCCCCATTTAAATGCATGGGAGCACCTCTCACAGCCAGCATAAAGAAGATTAAAGGAGACTGCTTTTTTTTTTTTTTAAAGATTCAGTATAAGCAACATAAGCTCAGCAGCCCAGGAAGAAAAGGGGAATGGTAAATTGTTTCTTTCATTAAAACTTCAAGGAGTCAGTTTCATTATGAAGGTTCAAAGGCAATGGAAACTGTGTGTGGCTGCTTTCTCCAACTCTCTCTCTTTATGTCTGTCTTTTTTTCCTCTTCATCTAACTGGGTAGCAACATGGAATAATGAGCGATGTGACAACGACATGTAGACCTTTCCCTGGGGTGCTGGTGTATATGGCCGGTCTGCCGTCATGCTCACAACAGGGATAAGGAGGCATGGCGGGGCTTACAGCTGGCCTTCACACAAGCCAGTGCTTCTGCAGGGTTTACTGCAGGCTCTTCAAATACTTGAATCATGGACTTTTATTTCCTCTTAATTTCCTGAATGTTTATAGGCTAAAAATAAGGCGCCAGGAGTGTTTTCAGAGATGGGTAAATCAACTGTGTAGTAATGCTTTAAAAGCTGCACTGATCAATATTTTCTATTAACAATGCATCAAATGACGATGTGTAATGTGAGGGCGGTGATAATTCTCTTTTCATCCAACTCTGCAGTTCCTCGGCCTACAACTTTACTGTTTTGGTTCAGTCTCACCGGTCCAGAGCCGTTCCAGGTCACAGCAGGTGGCTGGTTTCAGTGGAATCGCTCTAAAAACCCAGCATCCAAAACTAATACCCTACCTGTCCGGCACCACACAGCAGATCAAGTAAGTGACTGGCTATTGGACATAGTGGATAATTTATCAGCTAAAGAGCCAGACATTTCCCTTAGGAGGTGGTAGTGACCAAAAACCGACTTAAAGAGAGTATACTGTATATCTAACTTCTTCAGTTTGCTGAACACACCACTCCACGGACGTGGAAGTGTTAATAGAACAGTGTACTACCACACTTCATAAAATATGTCATTGTTGTGTTTACAGTCTGCCCTACAATAGTAGTAAAATATATTAATACAGCTTTAAACATATACTTTATATAAAATGTTTACTAATTTAAAAAAATAATCCTAATGCTGTGAAGATTAAAAAAACAATAAACGACATATTTGTACCCAATTCTGCTTGGAATTGGTCAAAAAACATTCAAAAACAATCTTTTCACGCAATCCAGAATTGTGCGACACACCCCTTTAGCTCCTTTTTCCAATCTATTCAAGGCTTCAAGTGCCATGCTCCATGCACTCCTTTGATGCCGGTGAGCCCTCGACAAGCGATAGCTTTGCCTTCAATGAGAGGTTGCAAATAGCTTCTGCATAGCAAGGAAGACTTTCTGTTGTGTTTGCTTTTTTTCTCCCTTTGGTGAATGGAAGCTTCATTGCTCTCTCTTAACATGCTTTTTGGTAAGAAGTGATCATCCAGCAAAAAGAATGTAGTCTGAACTCTTCCATGGCTGGCGGCGATACAAGCAATAATGTGTACGTGGGTGTGATCACGAAGCTGTAGCAGTAGAGCCAGACAGACTGCCGATATCTAGAATTAATGATAGCCATACCTAGTCTGCACTTCCCTCCGCATTGCTTTCAATTCCTCTGCCTTTCCCCAATCTTTCTATCTCCCTTCTATTAATATAACCCCAAGGTTAGTGTGAGAGGAAGTAACAAAACACCTCAGCAACAGCACAGATAAGGGGTGGTCCGAGACGTAGAAGTGTGAGAGGTGTGCTGGGGCAGAAGAAAGGAGCAAGAGGTCGCTGTGATGGGAAGAGGAAGAGAGGAGCACAGTGGATAGATGGCTTCACAGGCACAGCTGAAAGGTCCTGATTGTCCCATGATAATTGTTAAAAGGTCAGTATCCTTCTCGCCCAGACTGTAGAGTGTAAGATATGCGCAGACACAAAGACTACACATTCGTTGGCGTGTGCACACACACCCGCCTCCCTCCTGCTAGGGTGCTCTTTACAGTGACACGGCTGCCTTTAGAGAGTTCTGCGGATTAGGCTCCTTAAATATCACGGCATTGTGATACAGGGTTGGAAGAAATGAAAGGAAGAAAAGATGGATCAGTGTGGAAGAGGGCGCATTTGATGGTTCCTATCTTTTAGTCCTGAATTCAGTGATGCCTAGTGGAGATAAACGTTGCTTCCTGTGTTAGAGTCAATAATGAGGTTCAAACTGTTGAACACAAGCAAACTGTAAGAGCACTTACAGATACAAAATAAAGGTTGAAACAGGGGGATGCGGTTAGAATTGGAAAACAAACTATCTTGTTTATGAGTCTAGGAATAAATACAACTATAACATTGCACCAGGTTGTAATTGTATTTTTCTGATTCGGTGCCGTGGCAAAAACGACGCAGACACACACGCACAACATCCTGTTCTTGCATTGATTCAGTCAATTCTCCAGAGCAAGTGTCTGCAGTACATTAACATTAACACTTCTCAATGGACAGAACATATTGAAATGGGGTCACAAAAGCCAGGGAACAGCTGCTTACAGAACTATTCAATTTGTCTGCTGCTTTATAGTCACTCTGTTTCTGTGACATTTATGAATGGGTAATACCATCTGCCTTGGAGGGAAAGTTTGGGTGATAACTTGCAGATTTAAGAGCAAATCAGGATTGACTGACCAGAATGGTTCTGGTCATAAACACCACAGAATGTAGATGTTGTATTGAAAAATAGGCAAGAATATACAGTCCAGTGAATATGACTTGTTGTTTTATCTGTGCTGCACTGTATTCAAAAACTAAAGCAATGTAAAAAAAGAAAAGAAAAGTTTGACAGGTTTTTATATTAAAATCTAAAAGTTGGCTCATTAATGACATTTTGAAGGGCTTTAATTTTGAAATGCTACATCAGAATGTCCTGGTTCTCTCTGAGTGACACCTCGAGGTGGTCTGCTATTAATCTGTAGTGAAATGATTTTGTAACTATGCACCATTTCCTCTAAAATCGAATCGGAAATTAGACAAATTGTCTCATGAATGTGATTTGAAGTCAGCTCATGAATGAGATTTTGAAGGGCTTTAATTTTGAAATGCTACATCACAATTTCCTGCTTCCCAATTGGGGGGCGCTCGGGCTTGGCTGCTAAAATCATTTCATATAGGTCAATGCATATGAACTTGCTGACTTTAATTCAATAGTATCAGATCAATGCTGATTTGAATCAGCTGATCAAGCATCACTGTTGTGAAAAGGAAGTAGAGGGGGGGTGAAGATAAAAAGACAAGGAACCAAGATAGCAGCATATTGCAATTGCCAACCAAAACGAGATCAATACTATTGAGAAGCTTCAAGGAACTCGTGGCTTTTGGCTAACAGCCAACACCCACTCTTGTATAATTGGCAGCACAGTTTAGTACACAGAGAGAGAGAGAGAGAGAGAGAGAGAGAGAGACACACATGCACACACACATGCATTCTATGTATAATCACTAGCAGCAGGACAGTGCATGTCAAAATCCATCCAGCTGTTATGGCTCCTTCGGCCACGATTCAGCTGTCAATTTAATGTGTGATTAGGCCAGTGATTCGAGACCCTGCACGCTGAAACATGATTCACTCGCTGGCTGTGGTTACAAATATTTTCCCAACTGGTGAAATAGTCCCATCGAATGAACGCTGACTGTTGGATACACTAATGGAAAGCATAGTTCAACAAGCTGCAATATTTCTGATTGGGGTCAGCAGGCAGTGAGCACTAAACCAACTGAAAGCTAAAAGTTCCACTCCTGTGTGATGGGTATTACAAGAGGACCTCATGAGATGAGTGAGTCACTCCCCTGCCTCTGCATTTTATAAAAGTTATTTGCATAGCATGTTGAGATTTTGCTGAATTTGCTCAAACACTGCTGCTGTGAATATGTGTTTACTAAAGCTAGTAAGAAAATGACTGGGGTGGGGATTGGAGCTATATTTAGGCTTATGTGTTTTTTTATAAAGCGCCCCTCCCTAACATTACAAACGTTTGTCTACACCGTCTCAATAAATTTGTTAAAAATCTCCCCCACCTTCATTTTTCTAAAAGTAATATCTTTTTAAGATTCCAACAAGAGAGTCTTCGGTCATGATAGCTCCTCTGTGAGGCTTTAGTCAGACACAGCAGTGCTTTGAGCTAAATGCTAACATCAGCATGCTAGCATGCTTTCAACAACAATGCTAACAAGCTGATGTTCAGCAGATATAATGTTAATCAGGTTCTTAGTTCGGTGTATTAGCATGCTAACAATTGACAATTAGCAGTAAAACACAAAATTCCCCTGAGGCTGATGGGAACATCATTTTGCAGGAATTTGGTCATAAAGCCAAGTACACATTTTTACTTTGTCCTGATTATGGTGCTAGATTGAATATTAAAAGGCCTTCACACTGAGGTATAGGCCTCCATTATCATAACTGTCAGACATATCCATTCATGATAACCTAGGCCTATACCCCATACTTTGGTAAAGACGCTGTCTGATGATGGCTGATGAAGACTTAAAAGCTGTTGTTATATCAGTCTATCAGTGTCTATTTTTTTCTATTCTGCCTGTTTTTCATGACAGAAATTGTCCTCAGGAACAAGAAAAATAAATTGCATGCAGAGTTTGATTCACCGAGGAGCCTTTGTTGTTCACAAATTATAGACATGACACTTGATTTTATGTTGTCACATTTTCTGATGCATCTGTATTACACCTACTGATTGCTCGGGTATGAACTGTAACATTCGATGACACTGGGCAGTTTAATGAGTTGCTTTGAATGCCATTCTTACTTATACAATAGTTTCCTATCATCACAAAGAATCCTGTCTATTCGTACATGATTTGTCACTGTCCTATCTCACTTTGTTTCATTGCCTGCTGTTCATTGTAATGATGTTAGTGGTTTAACCATGTAAGGTCGAGCAATTGCTAGGCCGTGCATGCAAGTAACAATTTGTTTTTCAAATGACTGGCCTGATGGAATAATTCTAAAAAAAAAAAACACTCAAAAAAGTTAAATGATGTTATTATAGATGTCTGGATATCCCCAAGTTACATTAGTCTCATGCAAATGGATTCAAGAAAGCTTTTACTGATCGAGTATGACAATAGTTATAAAGGCATACGTTATTCAACTTTTTAATATGTCCAAAATGTGCCTTTTACAATGGGAGAAATATACTCCTGTCATCTGTACTTTAGGAGAGGAACATTATTAATGACAGCTCAGCAGTTTATATGGGCTACAGACAATATTTAACACTATGGATATCAACACGAAAGCACAGATTGTTCCCCTCTCTGGGATTGATGTCAGACGCAGTCTACAGAGTATACTTATTCCAACTTGATCAAATGGTGGAAGGTTTGACTATTTAAAAATCCCATCAATTCAGCACAGTTACAATTTTAATGGGGTGTTATTTGGTTCGAGTTCAAAGTGTGTGAAGTGCATATAAATCTAAAATACCTCTCCATAGTCAAGGGGAAATAGTGAAATGTATAGGTTTGCTGATTAAAAGAAAGAGAAGTGCATTTTTCATGATTTCCAACTGAGACCATTAATCAAACGCTTATTATAACTACTATTAAAAACAACACAAAAAAGCCAAACTCACTGACTAAGACATATGCAGGTATGCATCTATACACACACTTTTCCACAGGTGTAAACATCTCTTGACGAGCTAATAGACTTCACAGACATCAAAGTCAAACCTTTCAAATCCTCACAACACTGGTGTGGGCTTGCCCATCGGCTAAACTTCTATATATGTTTTTTATAAAAATCGGATTGGATTGGGAAGGAAAGCCTACTATTATTTTGTGAATCTTGTCGTGTGCAGTGACCCCGCTGCTTGGCACCACTCGTCTGAGCCCCGCGAGTTCGCCACTTATTCATCCACCGCAAATTTACTTTGTCTGATCATTTGTTTTCCAATTACGTCGCTGTCCCTGCTAGCAGAAAATTGTCAGCTTTGGTTACGTGAACCCGCTCTTGGGTCTGTAACCAGGGGCAATGTTTGATGCTTGGAACATTTTCATACCCATTAAAAGATGAAGGCAGGGTGAATTATTATCCCGCAAAGTTGATTGGGTTCTGCAGGATTGGTTTAGGTTGCTTGCTGCATGTGATGGCATATACTGGAGCTACACACAGATAAAAAATCGTATCTACCCTTTGAAAAAGACTTAAACCTACATACAGAGTAGAAAAAAGACCAAAGCAAAAGCGAAGGTTAAATAAGTGGTGGATTGTTCATGAAGCAGGATTTTACGTCGCACTCTTGTTATTATGTAAGCATTCAGCATTAAGTTGTTTCCTCATGTGTTCAATGTTTGACCACCATTTAAAAGTAAATAAAAACTTCACAGTCTTCACAGAGCATGGCAACACATTCACAGTAATTGTCGGAAACCTAGGGCTTGAGCACCGCACCGCAATTTAGATGAAAGTTGCTGAACTGAACCTCAAGGAGAAGATTACACCCACGGAGCGGGTAAATACAAAAGATGAGCATATGGCAGCTCAATTGAATGGGACTTTGAGAGGCAGAGCAGAGGACAAAGTAGGGAGAGAAAGCAACAGAATCAATGTTTGGCTATAGCTGTCGCATTAGCCGTGATAAACAAGGCCGCCGGCAGAAACTCTGGAAGTCGACGCAGGACATTCCAATGATCAAGCGCTGGATAATCGGACACAATGGATTCTGGGAAGGAGAGGCAATTTGCTGCCATGGATCCAAGAAGCAGATCATCAATTCACATATTGGCCTTTAAAAATGCTATTAATGGATGATATCTTCGGTTCATAGCTGGATGGGAAGTTATCTTGTTGGCTATTGTGTGTGGTGAAATTACACTGTGGTGCATTTCCTCCACTGACAGCCGGTGCAGTATTTATCTGGGGTCGGGTTTCCCATCAGACAGTCAGTAGTTTTAAAATGGAAAGGGCAGTTAAAACAAAAACAAAATGTGATTGATGAAACAATGCACCATGGTGAAATGTATTGAGCTGCAATAGTAGGTTTGGCACTGTACATAAACAGCACTCCATGTCTTGCTTTAGTATTTCTTCTTGGGATAATGGACAGATGACATTTGAAGCATTTATAGCTTAAAGCAAAGTATATAAATACCTACACCCACACATCCAGGAAAACAAAGAAACTACTGTATAGGAGAGCTTACTTTTGAGCACTCAGGTATTGCACTCTTATCTGTCAGACAGCCTGTTTTTGACAGGTTAAGAGCAATTTCTGTCAACTAGCTGTGACTTTGGAAAACGAGACAACAGAGACTTAGCGATGGCATTTTGACGGATAATGAACTCTCTTTTTTAACGGCCTTGGTGCACAGCTCAGTATTTTTATTGTTCTTATTCTTTCATGGTCCCAAGAGCTTACCGGCAATTCCAAAACATTTCAGAAGAGAACTGAAAGGACCAAGTATCCTGACAGTTTACGAATAAATAAATACAAGCAGTCAAAAGCCTGCATCGCCAGAGTGGGAAGGAGTAGGGACAGGGAAATGACATGTGGCAGGTTAAAGGACATTCTGAGCCAAGAAGTTCCAGTAATATATGTTATACACACAAAGGCTATAGAGCCCTCATAGATATGCGTATGCTTAGCTTAGCTTAAAGACCGGAAACAGGAGGAAACAGCCCAGCTCGGTCCAAAGGTAACAAAATCCACCTACGAGCAAATCTGAAGTTCACTTATTAACAATCCGTAATGAAGTACTCTATTGGTATCAGTATTACTTTAATGGTACTTGTATTGGTACTGGCATCGTCATTTTATAAATGATACCCAGTCCAACTAGTTAGTAAAACAAGCAAAGAGAACAAGGAGGTTGTGTTTTTGAGCTGCATCTAGAACATGCGCAGCCTCTGGCTTCCCAGAGAAAGCCAAGGTGAATTAGCTTCTAGGTCTTCCTTGCATCCAAGTACGTCACTGACACGTCAAATGACAGAGTTTGAGGCAGGTAAAACAACAGATTTTGCAACAGAATAACTCCGCTTTCTTGGTAAATATAGCACGCACCGAAAAATGTATTGCTTAAATTGACTACATTTATCATCAACGCTGATTGGACATCCATATAAAACGTGTCAAATGTCTCTTTTAATGATTCTTCTTTGCCACCACCACAATTCTTTTTAAATTTCTGTTCTGTGTTACATCCAATCACTGTTTTTTTCAATGCGCCAAAAATGCATGGTTCTACCTTACATACCTTCTGTAAATCTGTGGGTTATCATCATGGTAAGACATTCATTGGTGCGACAACTACTCAATTCCTAAAATGCATCTTTAAACATTTGTTGTGGAATTAGTTGTCCATTAGTTGAAATGGGATCGCTATCAGCAGACTTACTGTCATGGGAACGACACAATAATGGACAATAAAAAAGGTTAAGAACTGAAGACGACATCTACGCATACACCTTGTTGACAGCCTTCTCAGGTTCAACAATATGATGATGATATCGTGTTGCTTTCTCCTCCATCTCAGGAGCTACAACCTTAAAACCAAAGATAACGTTTTGAAGACATGTTGGAAAGAAAGAAAAAAAGAGAAGAAAAAGTTGAATTCCACCCTCTAGGCCTCGGATCGAATCCTGCAGCACATTCTTTCTCTCGCTCTCAACTTTCCTGCTGTCTTGATTCAGGAGCAATAACTTCCTATTCTTTGAAATGGAAAACTACTGCTGGAGGCTTTTCAAGTGCACTTAATATTCATTTGAACTGGAACAAGAAATGATGTTGCTGTAGGCGGGCGTTTGTGACATATAGCTATTTTCCTCCTCTCAGTACATATTCATATATTTTCCTTTCCGAAACCTTAGAGGGACACATTTCAGCATTAAATAATAGAGCGGTGGTGACGCTGATGTATGCTGCTTGTGTGCTGTTGGACAATAATGCCTCGGACTCTTGAGTCATTATGAATATAATTTATGATGTGTTGTAGCCTCTGTTTAGCATTATGTGTTGATTTAAAGTTTGTGTCTTTTCAGCTGGCTGATGGATAGTTGGTGTTACCTTTGCTGCTGGTGTGCTTGTTCGGTGCCACTTACCTTGTACAATGAGGTAGACCTGTGAGGTCTTGGGCTGTTGCTTAGTCTGTATGGAACAGGTGTACGGCCCCTCGTCATACACATCCACCTTCAGACAATAAAAGAGAATATTGTTATTTGAATATGTCTTATAACAATACTACTGTAGAGCAGCATGTCTTACTTTGTGTTACTTTGTTTACAGGTATACTGCTTTTTTATAAAATTTTTAATTATCATAATGCTAAGACAACTTGCTGTTTTAATAACACGTGATAGTGATAATAATACAAAACAACCATTTAATGGTTTATGTATTTTTGGTGTGACCCAAATTCAAGGAATAATTCAACATTTCAGGAGAATGCTATTATTTTTTTTTCTTGATAATAGTTGTATGAGAAATTTGATATCACTCTCATATTTGCCCATTTAAATATAAGTAACGTGTCACCTAGTCCGGTTTATCGGAACCAGGCTAGGATTTCCCCCCTGCTTCTAGTCTTTGTGCTAAGCTAAGCTAACCATGCTTCCTCCGGCTTCCCATTCAGTGAGCAAACAAGCATATCTCCCAAGATGTTTAACTATTCCTTTAAGGCAGTGGTTCTCAAACTTTTTCTGTCCCGCCCCACTTTGGAGGAAGAAAAATGTTCATGCCCCACCGCCACAACAAAATTGTAACAAAATGGTCCATGTTGAACTTTTATTGAAATAACATTTTGTGACTCCTCCATCTGTGCTTTTTCAAATAATAGAATAAAGAAAATTGCAATCACTTTCAAGTAAACCAGATTACTCCATCAGACAAAAACAAATAAAATGTGCAATGACTTTGTTAGAACAATGCAAATAAAGTTATATCTGTGCAAAAAGGAACTACAATTTGGCAAAAAGCCTCCTGTGGACAGGTGTTGTAAATTAGCATTTCGCTTCAAACACTTAACACAGTGCATCTGGGCTTTGTGCATAAATGTATGTTACAATTCTAATGCTACTGTGATGTCCATATCAAATAAAATAAACATAACATTATTATGAGATAGTAAGTCATTATTATGAGGTAGTATCTCATTATAATGACTTACAGGATCTGTATTTTTCCTCACAGTGGCGGAAACGGGCTTCCATACATTTCGCCATGTATTTATTAATTACTTTAAAAAAATATATATATATATTCTGCATTTCCCCCTGCGCCCCACCTGTAATACCACCCACACGCCCCACAGTTTGAGAACCACTGCTTTAAGGTTTAAGTTACGCAAGCAGATTTGTTTCATGTAAAAACACACACCTCTTTATAAAATATGATATCTCATCACATGTTCATGGTTGTGAAAGCACAGAGAAAGTGTTAAAAATAGAGCATACAAATATACTCCCTCTGACAACCTGCTGCATAAATAAATGAATAAATGAATGGATAAATATTTTAAAATAACACAACTCCAGGGTCTTAAAAAGCAATTAAGGTCATGTTTCATGATTTTTGAATAGGATCCTTGATCTCCTATCTCCAAATGCAACTGTCACCAAAACCCAGTTAATGATGATTCAAATACAAAAACCTAAAAAAACAGTCCAGTTTCGAGGTCAGTATTACCTTTTGTATGCGCAGGCTGTACTCCAGCTGTCCTTTAGTGACCAGATCTACTCTGGGGTCCAGGGACCACTTGTCCTGGCCGGCAAAGATGATGTTGGATCGATTGAGCCAGGCCACTTTGGACACTTTGTCGTCCACATAACACCTGTGGACACAACAAGAATAAGGGAAGTGAGGTGAAGCTCTCATAGGGGGGATCTAGTGCGAGAAGGCTTGAAAAGAAAGAGCATGTATTGTCTTTCATTTCATAATATGTAATCATATTAGGGGAAAGGAAATGTGGAGTTTTGTAGATAGGAAACAAACAAATACCAGCAATTATGCGCTCCCACAGAGAAGGCGGGCTGTATGAAACTCAATAGGCGATTTAAGTAAGGGTTTAAAGGCACAATCATTTCTTGAAACAATGGGCAAAGATGGGTGTATTGCGACACAGTTCAGTAGTGTTTTGCTTGTTACTGCTGACCAGCAAATGTATTCCAGAGTTAGTTAAGCTAATCGCACAACTCAGCCCTTCCACTTTCTGGGGTCTTGAAAGAAAACTTAAAGTTGAGGAGCATCAATTTAAATTTGCTATCGTCAATTCCTCCCTTTTCACACTCATTGAGTTTGAATCTGCCTCCCTTCCTCTCTCTGATAAATACATCTACCTTCAACAGTGAACCCATTGCTGAGGATGAGAAAGGACAGCGGCATCCTCTTGTTTACTCCTTGTTGCATTCTGTCAGAACATTACGCCAAGTAAGCTCGAGCTAAGACATTTTGCACGGGAGGGATGGGAGCGGAGCGTCTGCCTAATGAATAAATGTAAATGTGAGGAGACGTCGGAATCAATGAGAATGGATATCAGCAGTAATGCAAGCCGACAGTGGATGCGCCTCACATGCAAATCCCGCCACTCCCCGAGCCGTGGCTGTGCACACTGCTTTGGAGTGTGTTGGGCTACAAGAGAGTAGATTAGCAAGGCAGTGGAGTGAGGCTGTCTTTGGCAGGTGACCCCGGGTGATGCACAAAAGTGGTGGTGCAGTCACCCCAGACTGTTATCCAACTCTGACATCCAGCTCCCACCCAGTGGGAGCTGGATGTCAGCTTTGTTGAAGCTTTGTTGAAGGCTTGTATTCGCAGCTTGAATCCCTGTTGATGTGCCTTCCCTTTGTGTGGAGTCCAGATAACTCACTGTATTCACTGACTCGCTTTGACATCAAACCTCTACTTTCCTCTCACTGACAAGTTTATCCCGTTTTATTTTCAAATATCTTCAGGCTTCTAATTAATACTTTATAGTGACTTTATACTCAAGAACATCCAAACTAATGAACACCCATTTTCTTATAATGATGGAGAGCTATATAAACAACTGAATGAAAGCATATGAATCGAGAGGAAACATCTGAAGCACTAAAATGAAGCCTAGCTCACATAATTAAAATCCATATAGATCATTTTATGAATATTGAGCTTTAACCTCTGCAAATCATTCATGAACTTGATTCGTGGAAGTTATGTATTCACTGTTCACACCCATAAAGCCTTACTTTACATTCTTTTCAGAACTTTTTTTGCTTTTGACGGCACAGAATTCAAAGGAAATGTGGAAAGAAATGCGCACAAAACATCAAGACAATGGTACTCAGGACAGACGTAGCATTACGTTTTATTGCCGACATAGTTCTTGTATGCGGACTGAAAACACAATTTAGTTTACACGTGTGTTCAATTTGGTTAAGAGTCCCTGACCACGTCCGGATGTGGTTTGGCGGGATCGGATCAGAATCTGTCCACAATGCCAGAGACAGTCTTTGACATGTTAAACAGATTTTAAGTGTTTGCAGTGAAGAAATAAACTGCCCTGGTTGACTGGATGGCTGCATCTTGTTTGTTGCCACTGAGCTTGCTTCCTCTCCTGCCTTACTCGTCTCCTACCGTGAAGTTAATGTGAGGAGGTGAAAAAACAAAAGCAGGAGAAAATGAAAAGAATGGTGACACTAGTTTCCTTCAGTTGTCTCTTTCAAAAGCTTAATCTACAATAACCAGAATGCTGGCACTGAACCTAAATCGTGATCATCACCAGGCCCAGGATTAAACTACAGACTTGCAGCGCATATGCTCAACAAACAATATATCCTAAAGCCTATAATCTACAGTTTTGTCATACAAAGCTAGGGATTGTCTTTGTAGAAATCAACTCTGTTCTGTTACTGACACTGATCTCAGAGACACACACTTCCATTAATAATTACTGACAAGAAATAGGTACTTCTGAAGGTCGAGATTTTGATTTGAAGTATTTTGATTGATGTAGAAGACTGAGTTCTTATTTTGAAAAATGACCCATACCCTACCAGGAAATAAAAATAAGTCATAGTGTTTGAGGTAAACATACAAATATTTGTGGGCTGAAATTGCCACCGCACACTCGCTGACAATTTTATTACTATTTACAATTTACACTATTGAGACTATTGTCCAACAAAAGACCGAAGTGGCAAGCTGTTGCTTTCTTATATCGAGGGCAAACGCAGCCTGACTAATGCTCTTTGATCGCTATACACAGTTCAGAGTCTGCTGAACTGTTACTCAGAGAATTGTAATCAGATTAATCATGCAATTAATATGTAAATATTCCAGGCTTTAAACGCCTTAAGTAGATTCGAGATAAAATGAAACTTGTGCGGAAAGTGGGTAATTGAAAGGAGCAGCCATTGTAATAGAATCCAGCAGAGGAAAATAGAAAATAAAGCAATCTTTCTCAAGAAAATATGGTAATAACGTCGATAGAAACAGCTATGAGCATTATATAAACAACATTGTCAACAGCTGGTCATTAAATGATTGTGTAGTTTAATCTAATTTGCTGTCTCTCCTGTATTAAAACTCAATGGTACAATAATTGTTATAATATCAAATGAAACTGTGCACACGGAAGCAGTATCATGTAAAATTCTACATTCAGACAGTATCAAATATGAAGGATGCCTTTTAAGTTTTTGCCAGAACTCTTGCCTCCTGGTGAAGGACGCTGCTTTCATATGGGTGTCACTGAGGTCAGATAATTATTAATTAAGTTACTTTAGCTTTAGCACCATCACAGACACTGTGGCAATGTCCCTCATACAGTATTGGTACTGTCACCTTGTCTTTTGCCTGGTTTCATTCTACTCAAGACTACGAGTCCACAGCCATGCTAGCAGGTCTGTGAGGCTGTGCTTGGTGTAGGAACTGCAGTGCTTTGAGCTTAATGCTAACGCCAGCGTACTAACGTCAAAGAACTTACATTGACAAGAATTGAAAGCTAAATGGTCGTTCGATTGGACCGAAATAGACTATTGTATTATCAGAGGACAGCAGTAAAATGTTTGCCTACAAAGTGCTTTACAACAGTGAAACCAAATTCTTTCTTGTCTATTGGGATATATATAATGCCTTTACCAAATCGGCCTGTTTTCCACAGTGAAACATATTATAAATCTGCATACTATTATAACTATTTACCTTCTTATTTATTCATCACCACGGAACAGGCTTCACAGAGCATACAGCTCATGGATGTATTATATAATAGAAGTGATGAATTACAGACAATATATCCATTATTACAGCCGAATACAGTTAGAACAAAGCTGGCACAACCAGATGTGTCATATGAGTGTGGAGGGCGGTGCAGTATCGGGGGTGTGGTGCACATTCATTATGTTGAGATCAATAACTGCATTTGGCTATTAAAGAACTTTTCAACTTTAAGGAAATAATCATTTAAATAAAAGATTTACCTAAAAAAGAAATGATCTTCTGGTTTACAGCATGCTAACATTTGCTACAGCTGAGGCTGGTGGGAACGTCAGGTATTTGATCATAAACCAAAGCATTGGAAACATTACAATCTTGACGTGATGATGGTGCTGAATGGGAAACAAAACAATGTCCGAACCAAATTTCATGACAATCCATTCCAACAGACATTTTACACAAGAAAGGCAGGGGTTCACTAAAGTCGTGAGGATTCATCCTCTGGGCATTATGAATGTCTGTACAAAATTGCACCAATCCATCTATTACAGTAGGTGTCGAGTTAATTCACTGGACTTTGACCTGCAGGTGTCGCTTGGGAAAAAGTCAAGGGATCACTATTTGGGAAGCATGAATGTCTGTTCCAAATTTCATGGCAAGCCATCCGATAGACGTTGGGATGTTTCATCAGTACCAAAGTGGTGGACCAACCAAAAAACAGACAGAGACGCTCTATTCTCATGTCCAAAACTATGAAAGAAGCTTTGACACCGTGATGCCCATCATTACTTTTAATGCAATGTTATTGTGTAGTGTACTATGACATGTAGTTATGTTCTGTGATTGAAATGTGGTTTTGATTTAAACTTCCCAGCCATGATAAAATAACAGTCAAACAAAATCCTGAAAGGGCTCTCCTACAGTTTATCCTCTGCCATAGGTTAGAAACATATCAAACCAGCCTTCTATGATTTCCAACTGTCCTGTGGCAGCTCTCAAGATCTCTGGGCAAACATCCGTTTCCAGGCCATAAAGGAAGGAGGGAATACAGTGAAATACAAGAAGAAGCATTCGTAGTGTAACTGTATGCTCCAAATTATCATCTCTGTGTAAGTGAGACAGGCAGTTATAATTGTGCATTGCACTCATACTGTGAGTGTGGCTCCTCCACAGCATCTTGAGCGCTCTCGGATAAATACAGGTGACTGGGACTATTAATCATCCAAATGTTCCTAATTGCATTACGTCCTTTCAGTTAGCGGTCGCCATATGCTGCACCATATGGGTCAAAGAAATAGATAAATAAATACACAACACATGGTGCTGTACATGCCACCAAACTCATGACTTCAATCACTGCCATATTCCACTGCTCCAAACACCCTCATCTCCCCTTCCCTTATGTATTTCCATCTCATCACTTCGCACCTCTGCCTCACCACCCCACTTCTCACTACCCTCGTTTTCTCACCCCGGCTGCCTCTATTCTCTACAAGTTCCTTCTCCCCTCTCACCTGTCCATCAACACTCTTGGGTAAAAGTGGACAGCATGAAATAGAATTCAAAGGAATTTTCAAGGATCTGCACTTCAGATCGGGATTCTTTGCTACCTCTTGCCCTCCGCTTTGTCTGTCTTCTCCCAAAACTGCCGAAGCCTCCAGAGGGTCCTGACAACCCGTGGTGCAGAGAGTAGAGCATGCTCAGTAGTAGCTATTTCCTGTTCTCACTAATGAGAGACTGCCCGGGAAGCAGAGAACTATCTCTTGTCAGAGCAGTTGTCTGCCTGTAGCTCTCGCTGTCTTCTAGCAGAGTAGCTGTCAAGGTGTGTCTAGGCAGGGCCGTGGTTCTCGGGGCTGTGCCGGGGCTCTTCTGGACCAGAATAATAAATAAGAGCTTGGCTTTCCCCGGCTGGCCCAAACCGGGGAATTCAACAAGTTGCTTTCAGGGAACTCGATTTGATTGGAATAGCGAGCCACAGATGAACGATTTGTAATGAAAATCCATCCCATTAACTGGCTGCAGCCCTCACAATGATGCAGTATCTCAGCAGTGTTATTTAGCCAGCATGACTATATTTATTTGAATATTTGGCAAAAAAAATGTGCCCTTTTTAATCACAACGGAATCTCCATGTTTGCAATCCTCTGCGGAATCCTCTCCAAGCCCATAATCCTCTGCAGAATACATGGCCTCCGTGTACATAAAAAAACGCTTGTAAATGCAAGCAAATATTTGCTGATGCATGTAAATAAAAAAACCTTGTTAAAAGGATTTTTTTCAAAACTTGGTTTTACAAAGTGGCGTTGTTTATCAGTCCTCGCTGAGACCAGGGGCTGGGTTTACACGGGGTCTGCTCAAGATGGATGCCTGGGTTGCTGTCCCGCGCCGTGTTACCATGAGCTTTGTTGATGGATGCTCTGCTGTGCTATATTATAGTCTTTTTCTACCCCGCTGTGCTATGCCAATATAGACCGGCCAATAGGCTATGGCTGACAGGAGACTGTGTGGGCTGACAGATGCCTGGGCCAGAGCTGCTGAGCTGGGCTTGTGTTGACAGGAGGGCTGGGCTGAATGAATCCCTGCTCTGGGGCTAGCCGTGGGGGAGGACCAAAGAGCAGGCGGAAGCCAGGGAGTGAAACTGTAATGAGAGGAACGATGTGCCAAGACTGACAGAACAGCCCCACCACCCGCTATCCCCATCAATACCCAATTCTCCTCATCTCACCTCATCTTTTCTCTCCTTTTTTGCCTCTCTCACACCTCTCACCACATAACTAAACACTTTTTTTCCTCCATTTCCTCCTTGTTGTGCTTTTGTCGTGATCTGCCCTCCACCCCCTTCAACCTTCTGCCTCCATCTCATTCCCCTCTCCTCACCCTTTCTACCTTTTATCCTCATAATTACTGGGCAACCTGTGTCACTGAGGTGTATCTGCGTGCATGCATGTGGATTCCAGTGTGTGTCGGAGCAAATGCCCTGCCTGCTAAACAGAGAGAATGTGAAATATTTTCTTCGAACGAATCAAACAACTTGTTTCAGCAATCAATAAAGACTAAAGGCGTGAATAAAGGTTTGATCAAAATCTGCCTCACAACAACCTGGTGGGCAAGAGCCACTGAGGCTAGCCAGTAAGTTCTATGTCTTTGTTGTCTATATGGCAGGGGGGGGCACAAAAGACAGAGAGGAAGTTTCATGTTTTTGTTGTTTATCAGGCAGGGCATTTGCTCCGACACACACTGGAATCTACATTTTTGCACGCAGATACACCTCAGTGACACAGGTTGCCCAGTAATTATGAG
>NW_022280054.1:10090356-10096793 GCF_004355925.1 Anarrhichthys ocellatus | reverse complement strand
GGGGGCAGAGATATTGCCAATCAGACCAACAAACAGACAGCGAGAGAAAAAGAACACATGCCCCAGATTAAAGCAACACCAAGAATAGAGAGAGCGGAAACGTAAACTATGGGATAGAAAGCTGCATACTAAATCAAAGTCAGGTCATTCCTTTATAGGTCTCAGAGCACTTTCTTGCCCCAGATATTCTCTACGAAGCAGGTTAAATGTATTTCCGGTAGGGTCTAAGTTTATCCCCTTGGACCGGGCTTAACAGAACAAAGCATTCATTGAAATATCTGGTGCAACGCCGTGGAATTCACCTTTCACCTTTCTATATGACGAGAGGAAGGCAACGGAAGGTAAATTCATCCAATTCGCCAATTAACACTTTAACATGAAAGACTGTCGGTAAGTAAGCAAGCTGTTAAATCATGTGGAATCACAGAAAGACAAACATGAGACTTTCAAGGTGGATGTATCGTACTGTTGTGGCATGCATCTGTGCTTGTTTATGTCACCCCCTGCGTTGTGTAAATTGACAGTAGAAAGGTAAACTCTTTGTGAGGCCTTTGCAAATTGGTGTTGACACAAGTGGCAAACAGTTCACATTAATTATTGTGATTTCAAAAGGCAGGTGCAAAGTGTTTGAAGCTTGTTTCGTGAATTTTCCTTTGCACGTTTAATGAAGCATTTAAAGACAGGAATGATGACGGTGCTACGTCGAGGGTGATGAACCGTCTCCTTTCCGTCTCCTTCAAATTAATAGTGATTTTAAACAAAGCCGTTATAAACAGGAAGAATACATCTAGTGGGCACCACAGAGCAGCCCAGTTTGAAAAGGAAATAGACCTCTGTCCTGTAAAACGCTCTCTCCATACTTTTAATAACTCTGTAAGCTGAAGCACACAGTTCAACGACTCAGAAGGTCTTTCGTTCCAGCAGCAGTTCGATTATTTAATGAACACCTTTAGATTTGGTTTTTAAGTTTCATATGGCATTTTCTGGTGTTATTTTTTCTTTGTAATGTTTTGTAGTGTTTTTTGTCTGTTGTGCACTGTGGACTGTCTATTCTTGTCGATTCTAAATCTAATCCAATCTAACAATCATTTGTTCTAATAATCTGCCCAGATCTATGCATAATTCAATGCTTTATGTACTTATTTATCTAATGCTGACTCTACAAGCAACTCTTTAACATTACCATTTGGGAGAATCAGATTGCTGGTAGACATGTTGACTCTCTCCTTTCCAATCACCAGCCCCAGAGGGGTCGTGGTCCGGTGTCTCTTTGTCTGTCTCTTTCTGTCTATGCCTGAGATCCACGTTAGATTGAATGGCTGTTTAACTTCTTCCAAGACCTGCCATCAGTCACTACAATCCCTTCCAACATAGAAAGTCATCACACCATCCCTAAAGGGAAACCCTGGATCCAATCCCTGTAGGGAGATCCCTGGTGATGTAATAGCATCAGAAGAGACTTGGAGTAACCTTTGTTGCTCTGTTGATTTATCTTCTCTGCTTCAAAGCCCCCTAACAGCCACAAATCCTCATATAATTCTCCCATCATGAAGCCCCTCCATCTTGGTTGGCATGCATTAGTGCTTAGAGCAAGCCATTAATCAGGGCAGGAATGATTGTTTTGAGACTTAGCCAGCAGACCTAGCGGGGGGAAATTATTCATCAAAAATGGTTACAAACAACTCAGGAATTTGCTTGATTCAAATTTGCTTGGCACAGGTGCGATTTCGCCCCTGAGGCTTTGCGAGTGCCATGACAGTTACATTTGTGTGTGTGTGTGTGTTACGTTTTTCGAAGTTTCTGAAGCCGCTCCAAGTAGATGTTGTGCTTGGGTCTGCTGTGAAGTAGAAGGCTTCTCTGCAGCAACTGTCGCGCGGGCAAGTAGAGGAGGGCAAAGGCATAACGTGCATCGCTGGAAACCGACATCTAACTGCTGATCACAGTTCACGCTATACGTGTAAGCGGCACACGAGCCACGACCCTTCGCCTGCAGCCCATCCATCCTCATTTCAAAAGTCAGCATGACAACTCCTCCACAGTTTCCCCTTTCCTTCCTCTGTGTTGTGTCTTTAAGCAGGCTTGGAGTGTGAGGGAGAAGTGGTTGGATTTAATGAGCGTGTGACAGATGGTGCCTCATTGAGGCATAGGCAGGAGGATCTATGGCAAGGCCAAGGTGCTGCTATTAAATCTCAGGAGATGTACTGTGCTTCCTCACTCTGTCATATCGTCCATTTTCCCCCCCACCCCCGTCTCTTTCTGCTGTTTTGTACCTTCTCTTGTCTCTCCGTCTTTGCCCTTCCCTCTCCGTCTCCCCCAATCATTCTTGCTCCATCCGTCCTTTTAATCTTTACCTCTCCCCTTGCCATTCTTTGCTCATTCTCCTTCTCCTCCACCTCTCAATACTCCCCCACACTGCCGTGGTCTGACCGTACAGCACAGTTGCTAGTCAGTGCAGGTAGAGGGTGGACAATATCACCGCAACACTAAAACAAAAATACTGCTGTATCCTTTGTGAATCCTACAATATCAAATTATTGTTGGAAGTGCACCTAGGAAATGTTTTTCAAAGGCTTGTATTGCATCGCATGAGGATATCCCTGCATCTGTGTTTATGCCTATGAATCTGTGCTGTCTTGTGTTGACGAAAGTGTATAAGTATAGGGGAGCGACATATTATTCCTGATGTAAGCCGCATGCCTCTTACAGCTGCAAATTATGCTCATTACTCCACAATTACTGGCTGCAGAGTGTAGACCTTTCCCGCCCGTAGCTGTATTTGCGCTGCGTTCCCTTCTTGATGCACAACCTGCTCTCATTATTACAGGATGTCAACAATTTCTCCACTCTGCACATTTACTTCTTATGTGATCCATTACTTTGTTCTGCTTTGGTGCATTACGGGCAGAAAGGGGTGAAGTTCGATGATGCAGTAGCACTGAATGAGAGCAGAGGCAAGAGGGAGGGGGGGGGGGAATTTTAGAGAGTCTGCTGAAATACTCCAAACCTAGCTGCCTCTTCTTAGGCTCTGAGAAGAAATGCAGCATCATAAATTTTGTCTGAAATGAAATAGGCTTATTTGAATTTGTTGGCCCAGCACACTATTTATGTGTTTTGGGAAAGCTACTGATAATGTACAAAGTAGAAGTACAGGGACCGGCACTACATCTCAACAACATAAGATTCCACTGGAATCCAATAGAGCTTTAGCAAAGCCCCCGGAAGTCACACAAAGATGAGTTAGGAGCTCTGCTTCCTATTCTTACTCATAGTCTTTTGTTATCTCATGAGGTAAAACTTTCAACTGAAGATGTGTCAATACTTATGGTGTGAATCAGATCTTTGGGCACAGGTTGTTTCCTCATAATTTCCTGTTTGAGAATTGGCTTTTATACCCTTTGCCACACTAATCAGCATTTCTCCCTCGTGGGCTAATCTTTGAAAGCACAGCCTTTTTTATGTGGGGTTGTGAGGGACGCCGGTCAATGCAATGAACAACATTGCGGTTGGGCTTCAAAGGTTAGCCAGCACTGGTACGGCGGTCGGCATATCAAATACATGACTGACAGGTGTCATGTCAATTAAGAAAGGCCAGAAAGGTCATTTGTGGTTTGTTGCCAGGCATGGAATAGCAAATCTACATGCCGCTGCATCAGGGGACCCTGAAAGGTTAACAGCTCTTCTTCATATATTAGAAATATTAGAAAAACGCGAGGACATTACCACCTCCTACAGCCGCGGCAGCTCTCACATGGAATTTCAATGTACGCGTAGACAAGTAAAATCAACAATGAACGTGTTTGATGAAACCACTGGAAATGATGGAAAATAGACAAAATGTGACAGATATGAAATGGGACATGACATAGAGCAGTATACAACATGGTACATATCTGCATGCAAGATACACCAACTGTTTCGATGAGGGCTCTGGTGTGATTGTATCCACCGCTACTATTGTTATTTTTATTACTGCTTTTTCTATCATTGTTATAGATGTTGTGCTGTTATTGTTGTTGCTCTCTCTGTCTCTTTCTCTCTCTCTCTGTCTGTCTATTTCAACCCAACCGGTAGAGGCAGATGGCCGACGACCCAGAGGCCAGTTCTTCACAATGTTTCTAACCTTTTTTCTATTCTCGCCACTGGTCGCCCCAGTGTTAGCTCATGAGAGAATGTTTGGTTTCTGTAAGCACAGAGCACGGTCTAGACCTGCTCTGCATGATAAGTGTGATGCTATACAAATTAATTTGAAATGAAAATGAAAAGCCTGTCAGAAGCTTTGCAATCCATCCTTAAACTGCAGTATGTTTTTCTTTTTGGAGACTTATGTAAAATAAATCCATAACGATGAATCCAACACTGAATGTTTTTCTCTGATTATTTATCCATTTTTCCCTTTTGAAAACAGAGCTGCATTCCATATCGCATACTTTCTTTTTACTTTTACATGCTGCAGCTTCCCTTAGAAACTCATACAAGATTTTATATGGTAATAATGCACAATATGGAAACTGCAGGCTATATGACCACCGTGGCAGCCTGACAAATTGTCTCAGACATCCCAGAAATTGGTGGTGAGTCTGTTGAATTATTAAATGTTGTACTTCTGATTTTTCACACAGAATTGTGTTAGGGCATTACACTACATACCTGAGTTTTTACAGTTTACTATTGGGTTACTTTTATTAAAAGAAACTTGGCTTCAAATCCAAGTATTCATCCCTAAATTTGACATCCATGACTCGATCAAAAACTCTTAGCTAATCTGCTTAATCAGTCCTGTGAGGATGTGACTTGATCAGATTTGACTAACATTGACAAAACAACCCAACTATTATCATTACAATATACTATTTCGTATTTGAATATAGATTTAGTAGATGCATACACTAGAATATAAATATGAATAGAATACATCTTAACCCACTTCTGAACACCTGAATGTGTGCTTGTTTGCATTTCGGTGCTGTCAAGATAACACGCTGTACGAGCCACAGGGAACAATCATGGAGCTGAGCTGTGAGTGCGCTTTGTTCATTTAGTTGCATCGTTTACATAAAATTGTAGAAGAAGAGGGGACCGAACTCCTGTAGTCACAGCATCAATTGATGATGTAGCCATAGCAACAGTAGAACATGTAAGTGGTAAATGGTCTTGCATTTACAGCCTTTCTAGTCTTCCGACCACTTTAAACAGTATGTTAAAATTCGGAGCAATTTGGGGGTTGGACGCTTGCGGACTGGGGATCAAACAGCCGACGTTCCCCTTAGAGGACGACCCGCTGTATCTTCTGAGCCAACTATAACACGTCACAATCCCAACGTACAGTTATATTATTATTATTTTCCTTTCCTTGGGGTTTGCTATTGCAGGGTCTTTCACAGCACTTAGCACCAAGGATAACTCATCGCTTCAAGTGGTCCCCCGAGTCTGCACAAGGCTGATTAATTAAAAAGCCAATGCATGCCACACGAGGCTAAGGTTTAAAAGGATTGTGACTCTGTCAGATCGGGAATTTCTTTTCTATAAATTATCTTTAATTGTTCACTTTATGCTGAGTTGGCATCTGTGTTTTGATCAAAGGACAAGTAGACATGTGAGCCTAATGGGCTTTGGCATGTAGATGTTGATCTCAGTATCCCCTGTGCCCGAACACAATCTTTCACAACGAGGAGGCTATTACAGTACGCTTAAGGCTTTTACAGTGTGATCTCATCCGGAGCACAATGCATGATGATAAGCATAAATCCATTGGTTGATTCATTAATGTATTCATGCGACACAGCCTTAGAAGCGCTATAACATTCTGCTGTCAAACTCATTGCTGCAAAATAATGATACTTCAAGACCATAATTCAGACTCAGTTGGGGGCATGAATGAATGTAAATTCATTATTATCTTATTATTTGTCATAAATTACTGTTTAATTGCATAGCAGATGCCTAAGAGATAGACAAGCATGAAAAGATGTTTAGCTCCTTGTCACTTTTCTGTAAATGCACTAATGCAACAGACCTTAGATCACACAGAGAGACAACTTGTATAATAAATCGCTTTAAGACTGATAAGACTGTATTGGGAAATACTGTAACAACTGGAATTACAGGTCAAATTAAATATTGTTGCTCTAACATCCCTACATTAAACTACAGGTCATATCTAATAGGCCAAACGCAGGGAATGTGCATACATCATTTCAGAATTTGTACTTAATACTTAGGTTTTGGACTCCATAATATAGTCCTATTCACTTACAGGCATGTGACGTAACAGTATGTCGAGACATTACTTTCAACAGTCACAATGAACGAATAATAGTTTTCCCTTGAGTGCCCACAATTGAAGCCTTTTGTCAAAACTTGGCAGTAACACTTTCTTAGTAAAGGAGGGTGGCGAGAGAGAGAGAGAGAGAGAGAGAGAGAGAGAGAGAGAGAGAGAG
>NW_022280054.1:10083441-10090256 GCF_004355925.1 Anarrhichthys ocellatus | reverse complement strand
AGAGAGAGAGAGAGAGAGAGAGAGAGAGAGAGAGAGAGAGAGACAGAGCAAAGGAGAGTAACAAAAGAAAAGAGAGCAAAGATTTATAGCTGCGGTCCAGAAAAGAATAAAAGGCCTCGTGCTCTCAAGCCCTGTCATGTGTGGCAGCTCGTGCACCAACACAAGGCCTCATCCGCACACGGAGGGATAGGCACGAGCAAAGCAAAGATTCTGGGTAATGATCCAGCAATGCACTATTATCATAACGGCAACCTTCTCTGGGATGGTATAAACAGACAATCTAGCAGATTCCCTTTTAATTGCTTTCTCGTCTGTGTAGGGCAATGAGAAGAGGGGGGTGCAGGGATGGAAATGCAGAAGGGAAAAAGCTAGGGGGGGGGGGGGTTTGTCTTGAGCAACTGTTCCAGCAGCTAATGCCAAGCAACTCTGACAGGGGAAGGGGATGAGAGGGAGCAAGAGGAAACAGGAGGATGAACAATGTGTTTTTCTGGGCTTCAAATCATCCCTACTTTTCCCCTTTGCTTCTTCTCACATCAAGAGCGAGAGCGAGAGCAAGAGCGAGAGAGAGAGAGAGAGAGAGAGAAACAGGCAGCAGAATGTAATTTCACCACAGCGGCGGTTTAATAACAAAAGAAACTATTCCACCGTTGTAAGACTGACTCTGTGCGGAGGAAATGAGCCCCTGGCACAAACAAGGATTAGGAGACTTTTTTTTGAACATTAAAACAAAACACCACACGCTGTTTGTCTTTTCACATAGTACTTAATGCAACAGCTCTGCGTCGAGAAATCAGCAATAACTTCAATGAATAGCTGCTGCTGATCCACAGCCATGCAAAGGGAATGGTTTATCAAACCTGTAAACAAGGCTGAATAGGCTCTTAGAAAGAATGCAAACTGCTTCATATGTCTTTGTTACTGAAGATTGCATCCCTGCTGACCATTTCACGAAGATGAATTCCTTATTTTACCAGCAGTCATTGGACTCTCTCGATTTTCGTGTATTACTTCAAACTTGTTTGATCACATTGAACAATGTATTAATTGTATCAATTACTATAAAAGTTACTGATTCCAGATGTGAGCAGAGGCCGTTCTCAAGGCCTGTAGTGACAGCAACTTTATAACTATAACTATAACCGACGTGTTAGTGATGACAACGTGAAAACAATGTGAGAATGTGAAGGGTGTCGGTCATAGTGAGGAGCCTACAGAGACTTATCACCTGAATCTGCAGCTCCCCTCTGCTTTACGGAGCTATATTCAGCTCATTGTTTAGCTGTCTGGGCCACAACGATAATGCTTTGGTTCACTCTCACCGCTGTGATAGCTGTATTTAAAAAAATTAAAACTCTAGACTATCTGCTCAGCTGGTGCTGTCAGTGTTACGTTCACGTGTTTCTGCTGACACCCTCAAAACAATGCATGGGCTGACACTTTCTGGTTAGCCGGTTGATATGCTCTTACAATTGCTGGAGTTACTTAAATAAGAAGAAAAGCGCTTCTTAATCCATTATTTCCGGGGGCGGTAGGGACATGTGCGTGAGAGAGAGGGAAAGAGAAAGGGACAGAGCTCTTGACTTATGAAGGGTTACTTGTTTTAGCTGCTTTTATTCAACAATAAAGAACAACATCATTTTAACAATTACTCAGCTTAGATATCCCCACTCTTGTGTGGCAGGGGATAAGAGAGCACTGGACCCTAGCTGGAGGAGCTTTGAGCAGACCTCAGTCCCGACAATTGTGTTACTATACTGCTTAAAGTTGGTGGTTTGCGGGTCAGAATCGGTTGATTAATGCATTGTTTTGTGGGTTCGGGAGATGCAGATTGGCTCTCATAACAGGTATGGTTGGTGCGGACATTTAAAAACCCTGACCGGAGCATCACTTCTTGACTGGCTTTAAATGTGAACATATGACAATTTGCATATTTCAATATGTTTGGTCTAATAAAATACCCTAGACATTTATAATAGAGACAGGAACAGATTTTTTTTCCAAATCGATCAATCGATTGGTTGAAAAGTAGATAGAATTTTGAATCAACCAAGCTTTTCTTTGGTTGACTAAAGCACATAGCACTGATGTCTGCTTGTGTTTCAGCTTCCAATATCAAACAGTATATGAGCGCAATGCTTTTGTGCTACCATCTGTCAGGACTTGGGTGCTGGAACATCTCTTACCACCAGGAACCTTCCCTTTTCTTCCAGAGCAGCTCCTGCTTATGCATCACATAACATACACGAGGAGTAAGAAATACACAACCCATACCAGAGACACCTACGTACAACCTCTCCAATGTGCCGTCTCTATCAGGGTCAAACTCCAGACGCACAGGTTGTCGGCCTGCAGGATGTAAGAGGTTATCATGGACAGCGAGGAGATAATTAACTTATCTTCCCAGGTCCGTAACATGGCCTGCATCTACTGATAGCATCGCTACACACACCAACAGTGTGAACCAACAAGCAACCGGACCGCCATTACCGTTTGAAGCAATCTAAACTCCAACTGATTTTGATTTCCCCTCCAAGTCACTTGCTCCGGTGGTCTCGCTCACATCAACTGGAAAACCCATTTTGCGGAGCCTCAGCCTGGCCAATTTCTATCTGTCACAGGTAGCGGGGAATTGACTGTGCGACAAGTAGCATATGACTTTAAAGTGACAGTAAAACAGGAAATCACTTTGTGCCAGCCTGCATGCTCTTGTCGCCTTCCATGAGAACTTTGTTCAGTCAGAGGGGAAAGTCCTTAAAACTAAACGGTTTGTGGGGGAAAGATAGCGATGCCAAGCCCTGTCTCCTTGCACCCACTCAGGACACACAGTGCAAGAAGCAATCGGGTCTCAGGATCGTATCCACTTTGAATAGACGAACACACTCGAGACGTGAACTGACATATGCACACGCACGCCCAATCCTGCATTTACTCCTAAAGGCCGCAACTTCAAATGCCAAAAAAAAAGTCACATCCACACACAACCACCAATGCATACGCACACCCTCGAGCAGCTGCATGGCCACCCTCAAACCTGAACATACACACACACACACACACACACACACACACACACACTGAGGAGTTTTGGATTCCTGTTTACTCATCTAAGACAAGCGGAGATGAACTTTAGGGAACGTTTCTATAGCTGCACACGACCACCGACAGATGACCAAAGTTAATCCTGAGAGACGAGACAAACGAGACAGAGGCGGTCTTTTCAGCCACAGGCATTGGCCGTCTCGCTGCCTACAGTCATGCATGACCTGAAGCTGACATGGTGATTTCTTGGATTCTCAGCTCGTCACATCAGATCTGAAGGCAAATGAAGCTTGAGATGTGACTGCAGAAAGGTAGAAACCAAACTGTGACCCCGGAGGTATTTGCATAACCACCGATTATTTTGTTATTGACAGTTGCACCTTTAAAAATGGAAGACTACAAACCATTTAAAACATGTTTGTTTTCTGTTATCCTCGTTGCTATGCCTACAAAGTCATACAAAAGAACCAGAACCAGCCACAGTTTTGTGCCATCTACTTTGACTAGACACTGCATAGGAACACTGTTTTTACATAAATGGCGAAACAAATTGTGCAAATCGGTGAAAAGAGCAGAATTAGCAGCGTGCTCTTGAAGGATTGTGAAAAGGACAGGTCATTTTGGTGTGGAAGCTGTTTTTATGCCTTGATGTTTCTTTTAAAGTTTATCGTGTTAAGTATCAGCCAGTGATGGAAATATGTGTCTGAGTGTGTGTGTGAGACAGGGAAAAGTGGTTCAGGGCAGGAAGACAGATTGCAGAGGCAGTGTAACAGCGGGACACGTTTATACAGTACATTTGCATGTAAAAGGTGGCTCGCAAATGTTTCACTGGCCCTTGTGTGTGTCTTTATTAGTACGTATGTGTGCAAACTCTGATAACCTTGCACTGTGGCATACTAATCTGCACTTAAGCGAGGGGACTTATTTAAGGTGAACTTCACATAACTTAAAATGTCTGTGATGCATCTGATCGTGGGTGAAGCTCTCTCTGTATCACAACTAGACTGTGTCTCAGTGTGTGTGTGTGTGTGTGTGTGTGTGTGTGTGTGTGTGTGTGTGTGCGTGTGTGTGTGTGCAAGTCGTTAATCACTTCCGACAGTGCTCTGCTTCAACTTAAGTTCAGACTGTCAAAGAGGTGAAAGGACTTCACACAAGAAAAACAAAACTGTTATTTTTTTTACCATGAACACTAGGAACTGTCAGTTGATAGATTTGCATGCACTGCTTCTGAGAGTACTGGAGAGAAGCGAGAGCAGAGTAATCAACTTTTTGAGCTGCAGCTTTTCAAAGAAAAACTGTGATGAAGTAGCTCTACCTGAGATGTGATAGAACTTCACTTCATGAAACGCTTTTGATTTATGAGGCTTTCCCATGAGCCAGTTTGCTGGTATTTTTGTAAAAAGCAGCACAGTTCCCACCATGCTTCAGGGTCCGAATAAGACTTTTTGGGACCCTAAACTCATCTTTTACTTGAGTAGATAGACCAATGTGTTGTACTGTTTTATTTTGGTGGGCTTTTTCAGAACTGAATTGTGTAAAAATGAACTTTAAATTTGGAAATATTACATTTGTGTAGGCCTACTGGCAATTTTAAGATAAAGATCAGATAAATACACTAGCTTTATCATAGTCATTCAAATTGAATTTGACAGCGATGTTGCCTCATTAGCATACGCTCTGACCTGCGGCAGTGGACTGGCAGAAAGCCTGTCAGTGTGTGTGTGTGTGGTGTGTGTGTTTGTGTGTGTGTACTGACTGTGCCCCATACTCTGTGGTGTTTTTCTCAATCAGCTTCCTACAATGAGTGATACATTCCTGCATCAAAACAGAGCTTTCTGCCAAAGTCTGAACGGTTTTGGTTGCGTCAGTTGCACACATTTTGACATGTTACTAATAGCAACAATAGCTTGTTTTTTAACCAAGTGTGCCTGTAAGCTACGTGACAGTGAGTGAGCATGAAATATCTTCTGTGACAAAGCCTTCCAATGTTCATTTGTTCAGCACCACTAATGACAGACCCCATGCTTAGTGCTTGAAAAGTGTTTTCATTTGTTTCTGTTCTGAGAGGTAACTCCAACATCCTCTGAGGAACCAACTACAACGTTATTATGAGTTACCAGGGTTTTGTCACTGGCTGGCACAATGGATCAGTGTTTTGTTGTTCAAAGACACGACGGCTACGACACAAGACGAGCCAAACATCAATGCCTTTCTTTGGCACGGCTTGCACCTTTGGACTCGATAAACTGTTTGCACCGTGGCATATCAACCTCCACTCTATGGAAGAAAAAAAAAAAAAAAGAAAATTCAAAGGGAATTCTCTGCAGTTGGTGCTGGCAGCAAGCTAATGGCCAAATCAGATGGCTCAATTCAGAAATGCATCCAACGCCGTGGGAAATAGTTGAGTAGCGCCAGCAAAGAGGGCACATTCTCTGACCTGGTCTGGCAGCTTATAAAGCTGCCAGACCAACAAACGAATAAAAAGACAACAATAACAGGGCAGAGCTTTGTTTTTGATATACTTTACATGTCTTCACTTGTGTCGGATAGATAAAGCACATTAACAAAGCCATCAAAGTATCAGCTTCTCAAAACAGCTGGACTCCATGCTCACATCTGAAAGCGCCTATGGCTGCTGGCCTCCTCTCTCTGTCCACTCTGGCAGCAAAGAGAATACTAGAAGCCAACCCTGTTCTATTTTTTCTTTCTTCTTTCCTACAGTACATGAAGCACCTCGACACTTGAAAGAGAGCTACAGTCAGCCTCAGCTATGTTCGTCTCTCCGCTGTTATAAAAAAACACGAGGCTCTCAGAGAGAGAAACCAAATCGAGCCTCTGAAAAGCTTGTTTTTCCAGCAGCTTACTCTGGTCGAGCCCCTTTTCTACCGCAGGAACTTTGCCTTGGGCCTAGGAACCTTTTAAAAACCCACTGCTTTTCGACCACGGGGACCGAGGTCTACATTAAGTTCCTGGGACATTTTACACCCCGGGAAGGGTTAGTACTTTCTGCAGAGCACAAGAACTTCAGGGTTTGCAGGGGTGACCGCTGCTGATTAGTCAAACACACACAGCGCCAGTGCTTTAACCCTTCATTCAGGATGGAGGATAGGATTTACTCTCGTATTGATTTAGAACATCTTCAGGCAAAGGGGAGAGCATTTCTCTGTTTGATACCATTGAAAGTAAGGTTAGGCCTTGCTGTAAGCTTCCCGGCGGCTCATTTTAAAAAAGTCAGGGGAACTAGTGAGGGATCGCATGAATATGAATGAGAGAGAAAAAGGCTACTTACTGATTATTTCACAGCAGTTACATTCTAAAGCACAAACTAATTACCATCAAACACTCCACAAATGATTTACTAGTGAGACAGACGCTCTCAGTTAAATGTTTCACCTTCATTCTTTACATCCAATATGCATCAGTAAATACTATGCTGTAGTAGCCTACATGTCGCTGTGAGACAAAACCTTTTTGGGGCTTTTTTCAACGTGTCTTTTAAATGATAGCAGTCACACTGACCTGCAGGCTGCCGAGTGTGTCTACCCCTATGACCACCAGTAGCAGCCTCCGTCACTTTCTTTAGACCGCTATGGAAACGACAATGGGCTGGCAGAACATTTTACTTCCTTGAAAATGTAGTCCAGGGACTATATTTTCCAGAACCTCTTGGTGAAATCGCGACTTTAGTGCATCTAACTCATGTAGACGCTGAGCATATATATGTATATATATACATATATATACGTATACATATATATACAGTATATATATATATA
>NW_022280054.1:10017226-10078441 GCF_004355925.1 Anarrhichthys ocellatus | reverse complement strand
ATATATATATATACACACATATACATATATATATATACACACATATATATATATATATACACACATATATATATACATATATACATATATATATACATATATACATATATATAGATATAGATGTACATAAAAGTTGAGATAGCCAGGTTTATTGGGAGACATTACCTATTCTAAATACCCATCTATATACAAATACAACAATATATAAAATTTACTTCCATTTTGATGACTCTCCACAAGGGGGCATGTCAATCTCAGGTCAGTTTATTACTGTAAATGTTCAAAACCATGGTGACCACTTGAAACACACATTTAATTTAAATATATGTAAAAAAACTAATTCAAATGAAATTGCCTGCATTGTATTGCTTCCAGCAATTCTTGAAATCACTATATTTGTAGATACCTGGCTGCTGCCACCGTTTTACTACAACTTCTCTGCTCTAACTTCATGGAGACCGGGTTGCAGAGATAAACAGTTCATCACTTTTGGTAATGAGGGGGTAATAAATTAATATAATATAACCGGCCTTTGGCTCATAAAGACAAAATTTGGAGAGCCTCAGCAAAACCGATTTCTATGTGGGGAAATTGACTGTACTGAACATAACCAGGTCCACAGTGTTATCACATCATAACAACGATTTTTCTTCTAAAACGTTATTGGAAGGCAGAGACAAATGATGTTCTGCTGATGTGGGCTGCAGATCTAAGAAAACACTTCTAGTTCTAGAGGCCAACGCATTTAATTTAGAGGACTTGCAAGCCAAACGTTTATCTGAGAGTTCAAAGCCTTTATCTAACTGTAAAGAAACTCTGAATGTATCTAGTGTGTGTGTGTGTGTGTGTGTGTGTGTGTGTTTCCTTTGCATATTTCGAGAACCGTTCATCCGGTCTACCTCACACTTGGCGGGTGCACTGCCGGCGACCCAAGGAAGCGTTGTGTCAAATTCGGTGCAACGACACGTTCAGTATTAATTAACGGTGAGTAAACTAGAGATGACACTCGGTGCAGCAGCGGGGGCGGGGCTGAACATGTCTTCTGCAGCGGACCTTCACAGGCCGCAGCTCATTGACCGCAGTTCACTTTTGCTGCTGGAAATATGTCTCAATCAAACTCTTCTTCACTTCCTTGGAGCTATTTTATGTACTGCTGATTTGTTTCTCCTTCATGGTTCATGCTACCGCATTTCTGATCATTTATGACAGTATCATAATTAGAACTGAATGGCATCTTAACGGTAGGAAACATCTTTTGTCATTCAGGTAAATGATGGCATGCAAACATCAGAGACGGACACAGTTCAACCAAGGATACTTACATATCATTTGTTGTTTGTTGCCTGGCCATACACAAGAATGTCAGACTGACAGAATGGGTGCAGCAGCTTGGTCACATGACGAGTGCTGCACCTGTAAACGCTCTGTAGTTGGTGTCTGACTCTGGTTTTGTTCTGCGCTCTTACTTTTGGCTTGCTTAGAACTGTGTCTTTTAGGGAGGGAGCAGTAACACAACAGCACTGACAACAAATTAAAAAGCATATTGCTGTTGCTCTATAAAGAATATCGCATGCAATGAGGCAGAGTTAGTATAAAAATCAAGTGATGCATCAGCTAAGTTGTGCTTTGAGTGGGCTAGTTAAGATGTCATCCTCACTGCTCATGCTCTGCTGCCGCTACATATGCGTCTCACACCGCGTGGACATTATAGCTGCAATCAATCTCTAGCTTGCTCTCACTTTTGGCCGCCTTTAAATCACACTTTGCAAGGGTCTGGGAAGCCAAATTGCAGCACATATTTCCCCCTCACTTCTTCAGTGCACCTCACTTGTCTAATAGAAATGCGTTGTTCATTCAATTTCTAACCTGACCTTAATGTTAACAGAACAATTGTTCAGAATGGACTTCTTTCAGGCGTGGCCTTTTGTTACAGAAGCAAGCTCAGATTGGGATATCACTGTTTTAGAACTGACTGAGAAAGTGTGAATGCTAGAAGTGAATAGGAAGTCCTTTTCATAAATAAGTGCAATCGCCCTCGAGGCAATTACACTCCCAAAAGCTCAGTGTCATGGGTTCATTCTTTAATCCTAAATAGGAAGGTTGATTTTGCAATGTCAACGTAAAGAAAGACAAAACTTGCCTTGACGAAAGTGGTCGTTATTCCGATTCACAGATATTTATGAACTAATCACTACCAACCAATTCATCAATATATTTCCCAGTCGGTTCTCTCGTTATTCATCATTATCTACTACTATATAGTCCTCCTTTCTGAGATATTTATCAAAACTGCTTATTAACAGTTTAATTTCATTTAATTATCAATGTTATCCTGCTTTATCCCTCTCTTCCTCCTTAGTAACTACTTATTAAGTGACTGTGACACACAGCTTAAGGAGGCAATTTAAATACCTTTATCACCCGCTTTCCTTGGGCGGGGCGATAAAACAATATGATCATTTATTTCATGTACTCTTGATTTCTGAATTAACAGAAAACATGCTGCATCATGATATACATCGACATTGAGATATGAAATGTCCTACAGTATAACTAGAGAGAACATTTTAGCCATTTCATCCAGCCCTACAATCGCCGCAATTTGCATAAATAATAACACTCTCGGAGTCATAACTCAGTCAGATCTGAACTCACAGACATGATATACATATTTTTAGGTTCAGTGTGATGTACAATTACCAAGGCTATCATTATCTCTGTTATTATATTATCTCTACACATATAAAAATCCATGAATTTCTTAATAATCATAGGAAAGGAAAAATTCTTATAACACGCCTACAAAGTATACTTAAGTCTATGGATGTCATCGCCAACAAGAGATTGTGTTTCTTGGGCACATTTCCTGTTATTATCATATAGAGAAGTATTTTTCTGCTTATGTTTTCTGGTCTTGTACTGATTGCACTCTTATAAATCTGCAGTAATGATAACTGACATTTGTAATTAGCGGTTTTCACACACTCTTCTTTTAGACACAAGTACTTTTCTTGACCTTACTGGGATTTAAGATAAAACAGGCAATTATTTACTTTGCCAGCTCAAGATGCAGAAGCTCGAATGAAAGCCAAGCAGATGATCCGTAATGACTGCTGAACATAAAAGTAAACAACATACTTCCACAGCCAACTCTTCGTCTAACGTCTGCGTGTCCCAGAATAACTTTCACCCACCTTGGGGAATAAGGTTTTAAAGATCTTGCACTAAACATGTGAGTGAGCAAATATATATAAAATGTATACATGCAGACATTTTTTATGTTTTTTTTATTTTACTCTGAACTTAACTTCTTACTTTATTGAAACTGATTTCCCAAAATAAACCTGATTTCAGGTGTCATCATATTTTGTGGCTGCATTGCATTGTCACCTACTAAAAATTGAAATTTGCATTTTTACAAATGGTCTCTGTCTGCATGATTTTGCTTCATGGAGAGTACGTATTATATGTCAACATGACTGCACCAGAAAGTCTGGAAGTGACACCATGTTTGCTCACTGATCCATGGGAATAAGAAACATAAAGTTTAAGGGGTGACTTTTCCTTTAAGAACTGGAGTGTAGAGAGCAATCTCAAAGATACAGCTCACAGCCGTTCAAATAAAACTCATGCGATATTCAACTACGCCTTGATCACAGCAACATCAAGGCAAGCCCAACACTGATTATGAGCAACCCGAAGATTCTCATTTCAAGTGTTGATCCTCGATCAATATCCTGTAAGCTGAGGGTGTCGTCTGATGTGAATCTGGGTGTGTAGGTTCAGCTTTAATGTTGTCTGCCAGCCAGGGCTTCGGCTGTGTGGCACCCTGCCAGAACGTCACTGGGAGTCAGAAGCCCGGATCTGTCGGTCCGGGACACAAACTGATCTCCTCCCAAGCACACTGTCAGTTGGTCTCTTCATTAAAGCGAGATTCATCTAAAGTCAGAGTAGACAGGGTCCTTGTAACCAAAGGCAACTATTTCAGTGCAACGCAAATGGTGATAATGATATCCAATTTGACAGAAAGTCGGCACCAGAATGGCTTGTTAAAATGTGTAATGTGACGTGTTGATACCTGTTGTCAAGAATGGACTTAGAAGAAAACTTTATTTGTTGTTGTTGCAGAAAGTCCATTTATCTATTCATTTGTTCATATTTTTAACTTCGGATGGGGATTCAGTCTTGAATCAATGTTGTTGTCACACCGACATACCAATTAAAATAACCGTATAAAATCTTAAAAAGATACAAAGTCTTTCACATGTTAGATACAACTTATTCACTTTCCAATTAATGGCAACATTTAGTGCCATCACAGGGTGTAGTGTAAAAAGTAAGGTAGTGGATATCAGAAGGATGGACGGGGCACAGCATCCAAGGTGCGTGTCATTTAAACCAAGTGGTTTACAACATTAAAGATGCTCTGATTGATAATTTGAATGAATAATGGATCAATGACTAATTGCAAGAGTTGGCGGAGCTAAAAGGAGAGTGAAGGCTGAACTAATATTTACAACGTGGCCAAATGAATGGTAATGTACTCCAATCTGCTGGATAGAACTTCACAAGGTGATAAAACGTCACTTCAACACTACCAAAAGACAAAACATATCATTTAATGAAGGTTTAACTTGACCTGCTGAAATATTCTGCTGAAAAGTGTTTATGAAAAAGACACTCCTGGCAGTTTTAGGATTCACTCAACATTCACCTCTGCTTATACAAATTGGCATAAATTAATATGAGATCTACTTGCTTAAAAGCACAGCCGAGGGAAATGATGTGCTTCCCACATTCAAATAAATGCACTAGTCATGTTTTCAGGCCTTAGAAGGACCTCCTCTCTAGTGCCTGAAAACACTCTTTTGTTTTCTAAATACTAATGGTACCGTACCAAATATATCTGTATCATGAGCAACATATGGCACATTTCAGCAAAGCTCGAACAGAATCAAAAGCAGCTCTTAAAATATTTTCAGTGACTGTCCATCTGCTTCAAAGCATACGCTACTCAGTGCTGCTATAGGACTTGGCAACAAATAATTTCAATACCCATACTACCATACTATTTAGTATTTCAGAAAAGTGATTTAGTATGTCCAGATACATGGTATATCAAATGCACGATGCCAAAAATAGCATGATGTCCTACTGCATCTGATCGCAAATTCGTAGTATGCAAGCCAGCATGCTTTACTGGCTGTTCTGACCCACGACCCTCCTGAGCAAGAGGGTTAAAGTTCAAGATGCAATGTCATAAGGAAGTAGTATGTCGCAATTAAATGCCTACTGCATCGGCAGTAGGTACTTTGTTAGAGCGGCTGCAGTATGCACTAAAAAGGAAAAAAAGTGTGCGACTTGGAACTCTATTTGGATTTGAAAAGTTTGCTGTTGCCTGCCGGCTGCTTTTGTGATTAGCCGACACTTGTTGTTGTGCTTCGGTGTATTGAGGTGCTGCGTCAACCTCAAACATAAACATTTCAACACTTAAAAGTTACCTGCTTTTTGCTACCTTTTGTTTCAGGTTGGATCCCCTGACAGAGAAGCTGAAGAAAACAACACTTCACACCCACACACTCCATGCACACCGAGCTGTGCCCACACAAAGAGTGACCCGTGTTCCAACCTCAGAGCATAACTACTACTGGAGCTTTGCCTTGAGACGAGGATGTTAAGTTCTCAGCTCAGATAAAATGTAGCCTACTGTAATAAACAGTTAATAAACAGCAGGGACGGCGAGGTCAGCACGTCATCAACAGGCACACTTCATAGACTTTAATGACATAATAACATTAAATCAATGTGCTGTTACAAAAGCCACCATACAATGAATTGGTGCAGTACAGAGCCACATCCAAAACCACAATATGATGATAGAATATAATTTAACCCAATACCCATTCACATTTACCTTAATCTAACTTTTCAATGTTTTTAAACCCAGAAAATGTGGAAGTGAGGGAGCACATGAGATACGGCGGATGAAGGAACAGAGATAGACAGGATATCTCTTTACTTGCAGCCCTCCCATGCAATTACAAAGAGCAATGTTCTCCCATGGAGATGTAGAGGTGGAGATGGAACGAGGAACGAAGCAACCTGGCAATTATCCCTCGGGTGTGTCTCTAAGGTAAGCGACACAGACGCCATTTCTCTGTGCGTGCGACCATTCCCTAGCGTTTGAACTAGTTTGAGTTGTGATGCTGCTCTCAGCTTCCGGCGCTGGGATCCCATTTTTACGTTCACAAGCTGAATTGCTATTATCGATGCAGTGTGTGTATGTGTGCGTGTGTGTGTGCGTGTGTGCGTATACCTATAAGCGTGACTGTGTGAGCGGCACCTTTGGAGTCAGGAAAAGGAGAGCTTTTGTCCAGAGCCTATTACCCAGAGTTCACAGCAGCTAGACATATCTGGCATTCAGGTCCTCGGCTAATGAAGTGCCTTGTCAGAGTGTGTGTGTGTGTGTGTGTAGAGTGTCCCACTGAGGTATCACATTTATTAGAACTTTTACAAACCACTGGCTTGTAAAGTGTACACAGACACAAAGGCACATGCTTTTAAAAGCCCTCACAGAGGCACATAAGGACAGCCACTGTCATGTAAAGGCTGGATCGTAAAATAATTCTTTTCAACCACATTTTAAACAAGCTCAGCCAATTGTCAAAGAAATAATATCGCCATGTTTCCCCAAACAGCTTGATACCGCAATGCTCTATTAAATGTGTCCGTTCTAACAATAAGAAAGACGTTGATGAATGACTGTAATCAGAAATGCCATATCACCCTACATAACACCACACAACATTTCGGGGGACACTCGATTATTCCAGCCGCCTCCCAGAATAGGTGACAGCATAATTTCCATGCTGTCTCGTGATTGCAGCATAGTTGCATCACCGAATTTGTATTGTACCCTATTTACTCTCTCGTCAAACCCACACGAGAAAACATATTCACAGTTGCCAATGGAAAGGTAAAAACCTGTCTTTCCTGCAGCAATGACAGCATAGCTCCAGGCAGGAAAAAACGCAGCTGCTTACTATTTTTTTTATTTTAAAACAGCTTCCCAAACAGAAATTACATCTCTAAATGCCTGAGAAGAAGACTTCCAGGGGCAATGAGAGATGCACATCCCCTCCCTGCACGAAACGTAGTGGGCACAAAGTGATGTTTACACTCTCCAACACGTGGGAGGGGAGTTAAGCTGCGGTGGTCTCCAAAATGAATGAGTAGCCCAAGGCCTGCTCCCGGATAGCGGTGATCCCGAGCTCACCGGCCTCGCCGCGACAAGCGTGTGTGTACTTGTTTACGCCGGTGTCTGCGCCGCCGCAAGTGATGTGTTTTAGTGCTTCGGGGCTCAATGTTCCTTCAGCGCAGACGGGAGGTTTGAAAATGTCAGGATGTATCCCAAAAGTACACCAGATATATGCTTGTGATTTCCCTGCGACTGAATGCATGTAGGAAAAAATCAATAAACAGGAAATGTGAACAAGTATACCATATGCCTTATGGGGCTGCAGGGGGCTTGTTTGTACAAGTGAGATGAGTGATGAGCGCAAATAGCAGCCAGGATGTCTGGTCTAATTTGATGCAACAACTTTAATAGGGATTTAACTGCTGGATGTTGACAAGGGAGGTAATCAGAGATTTCAAAGACTCCCTCTTTGTCTCGGTCGAAGGACAGATGGATGGGTAGATAAACAGACGACTGAATGAATGACAGATACACCTACAAACCGAGATGAAGGACGTGCTGATGGGTATTTTCGTCATGTTATACGTACTGTGTACAGTGTGTGCGTGCAGCGTGCTGGCAGATTGTGCCGCAGCTTTGCCTCAGTACACCTGGCATGGGTGCTACGCCGACATCTGTTCACTCACCCATCATTTGCATCTGACACAAGAAGTACGAGCCACAGCTAACCCCACATTATAATAAACTTAATACAGTCCCGAGGCAGTTTAGTCGCAGGTTCCTGCTTGGCTCTGATCAGTATTGTCAGTTTATGTTGAACACAGATGCAACAGGTGTTGCATTTACCAGAAATATGAAGACACTGAATAAATACTTTATTAAATCTGGTAACATTACAGCCGGAAGGATATTAGCGGTAACCACAGGTATGCAGTGCAAAGCAAAGACTTAGGCTCCCTGCAGGCTGGATATTTGAGCAAACGCCTGTCCTCAGCTATGTGCATTTTATATCACAGCATGTTATCACAATGTTGCATATAAAGAGGAACGCCACACTCTGCAAATTCAAAAGGTTTAGTGTTGTCACTGTTTGACTCACAATGAAGCAGAGATATTGCCCTTTTTCACTCCACATATTCTTCTTCCTCAATTCAACGCGTGGCTAGTAAATGACTGACTTACGTAGTGCTTGTCTACCTTGACAAGGCACCATGCAAGGCACACTTCGGGGTGTCTTGTCCTAGGACACTTACACATGTGGACAGGAGGAGCCGCTGGGCGGCAGTAGCTCAGTCCGTATGGGACTCTGCTTGGGAACTGGAGGTTCAAGTCCCCGCAGGGACCAAGTACTCAGTGTGGACTGGTAGCTGAAGAGGTGCCAGTTTGCCTCCCCCTGGGCGCTCTATAGTAGCTGCCCACTGCTCCTAATGTTTGGATGGGTTAAAAGCAGAGGCTAGATTTAACTGTGTGGTGTGCTGTGTTCATGTGACAATAAAAGTTGATTTACAGTCTTTACAGATGAGGAGCAGGATGAAGAGGTCTGGTAAGCTCACCTATTTCTAACTCCACACCCCCAGGTTTTTTAACTGACAATTTCAGACTTAAAGACTGACACTGGCTCAGGTGACGTCACTTGAGGCAAGTTTTGGAGCCACAAAAGACCCTAAACCTGTCATCAGACTTTGACGTGTACAATTGAGTTCCCTTTTAGGTCCTATTCACATAACAGAATGCAAGGAAACAATACAAGGTGTGTTGAATAAGGATATATCATAATACAACAATTAATTGAACAGGGTTGAATGTTTCGTACCGTCCCAATAGTTAATAGTAAAATCGGAACAAAGCAATCCTGTTTTCTAAGAGGAAGAAAAAACAAAGCAACAGAGCAAATCAGAAACAATAACAGGGTTCATTAAGGGTTGCATAAGTGATTTGAACATTTGTGAAGTCTTTATTGATGCCAGTTCAAATTAAATTTAAGACAACTGTTATTCCAACGTAAGCCTGAAGATTATGTGGAGAAAAACTGTAAATCTCTGCTCACACAGAAATTCTCCTTAAAGGACTAAACTAAAGCAAAGGCAAACTGCCATGTTCTTAAGACCTCTAAAACCTGATCTTAGAGGCCACAGCCAACTACTGTATATGTTGGCAGTTTTTCAATATGGCTGCTGTGCACAGCAAGGCTCTCGCAATACAAAATGTCAAGAAATCACAGCTTATCTAGTTTCTGGAGTTTCTCTGCCTACAACTGTACACAGAAACATTACTTGCTGTTTGTTTCTTTGCAGAATATGAAAAAACAACAACTTTGTATCCAGAGCAGATCCGCCCACAGAAATGACTGGGCCCCGAAAAAAGGTCCAGCGAATGCTTTACTCGTATCAACGCATCCGCCTGCTCCCTCCTCTACTAAACACATACATATAATCTGAGAGACTCACTAAGTACAGGGGGCGACAAGCGGTTTACTTAAACATTAGAATTTTGTTTTGGATCAGCAAAATTCTCAGGTCATGTGGCCGACCGCTACAGTATTTTAAGGTAAGTGAATATTATATTGAAATAAATAAGAAATTGTAGAAAATATAAAATGTGAAAAATAATAAAGATTTGTCTCTGCTGCCAAGTCCAGTCCCCACAATATATAATTAGTTTTGGCTATACAACATAAAGATAAGCCTGTATGTCATGACTGTATCGCAAATTATAGATAACAAAATTATAAATTTTATCAGCTGCATCAGGCCAATTCAAACTGACCCCCTCTAGATTTCCTCTTATTTACTTTCAAACGCAAAATACAATTCATACTGTGGCTTGGTTGAATACCTTTTATCCCAACTTATTTTAATTATGATTTATTGAGAGATGTGCATTGCATGTTTCCCAGTGTGCCCATCCAATCAACCTATCGAATTCAATATTCAATCAACAGTCAGTGTCAAGCCATTGCTTTCTACCATTCATTAGTCCAGAGATGTGACTAAACCTCGTGTTCAAGTTGTTATCTTTTCCGAGCTGCGGTTTGTAAACACAGCTGGCCGCTGCCAGGGTATCAAGACAGACGGACTGGAGAGAGATGCAATCTATCACATTAACTTAACGTTACTCTTAACAAACTTCTCAGGAGAGAACACACGTTTACCTGATTGCTGTTCCTGCAATTCACTCTGACGCTCTGTTTTCTCTTCTAGAAGGAAGGTTCCGCTTCATCCTCTCATTGAATTTATAAACATTGACACACACAAGAAGGAGGAGGGGCCCTGAACGCAACCTCCAACGCTGTATCTAATTAGCTCTATACATCCAGAGCCAGAGCAAGAACAAGGAAGTAAAAGTATACAAACCTGTGATTTCTACCCTCTTCTGGGTGGGCCAGAGAGATATAGGGTGACATAATGCGCTTTACATTGTGCAGATTAACTCCTGAACTGTGACTTGCAGAAGCAAACTTCTGAATTGCTTTGTTCAAGATAAATATATGAGTATTGACCATACTCATTACTTCCATACTGTGTACTGGAAGCCAAGCCATGTTCAAACCACAGCCAAACCATCGAGGCCTCTATTCTAAAAAGCATGTTTGAGGCAATTTACTTTGCATATACAAGGTAAAAGCTAATTACAAGGAAACAGTGGAGTAGATTCGGTCTTTTTGCTTCTTCGAGATCCCCTCTTATAATACTCACTATCACTCATCATCTTGTCGCTGTCTTCATCCGTCCTTTGATATCCGAAACACTTACATTTTGCCCGACTTCAACGTCCCCAAACTTTTCTTTTTTCACATCCCATGTGGCAAAAGTTCATCATAATATGGCATGTAATAATAAAGTATTCACAATGCGGACATGAAACCATGCCTGTGTGCGTGTGTGTGTTTAAAGCTTTGCATTCATCAGCAATACAACTGAGTGAGTGATTTGGGTTGGCTGATGCAGATTAAAGCCACACAGCTCCATTTGGGAGTTTTAGCCTTCCTTGGGCCTGGAATCTGCCGACTGTGGATAGCGGGGCTTCAAGTATGCATATGAGGATCTTTTAAGAATACTGAAACACTCTTGACAGAGTGCAAGTCTCTCTGTCGTTCCCCATTGCTTCCTGCATCCTTCATGACTTTCCCCGGTGTATCTCTCTCTAAATCCCCCCCCCATCTCCCTTCTCTTTCTCTTCCTATAACTCCCCTTTGTTGTCTTAATCATCACTTTTCTCGGGTGGATTCCTCATTCCTCTCCCTTCCTCCAGCTCCCTCCTCCACCCATGTTGTGATGTTGGGGCTGTAGCCTGTGGACCCGTCGGAATAAACACAACATGCTTCTATCTATCTTGCCACAGGCCATTCCCTTATCCCCATTAGACAGGACTTAGGGGAACGATGCCGCCAAGAAACAAATGTTCCGCCCGCCTACAGACATATTTGCATAGACATACACATAGACGAACATTTAAAAACACACAAGTGGATACTGAACTTTTTAACACGCTGCCAAAGGATAAGCAAACTCCTGTTTTTTTTTTTTTTAAAGTCTTTTACGTTTAACATAAAACTCATTTTATAAACATGATTCAACTGATAATCTTGTGGCGCTCTAACTTTTTGATAATTTTTGTTTGTTTGCCCAATACGGTTTCTGCATTGTGCTGTGGTCTTTAATGAGCCAGCAGTATTAGTTATCTTTTTGGATTCAATTTGAGGGTACAATGAGCCGTAGTTAAACCCAACGAGTGAACATTTAATGTTGTTTGTATCGTTATGAAAATGCTATCACCATAGTTTCACTCCGATTCTGCTCTGCTGAGCGTGTCTCTATGGAGCCACAGTCCACGTGGTTATTGATGACTGTTTCTTTTTATCTTTCTATTGCCTTTAACTTGCTGGTAACGTTTAAAAAAAAAAAAAGTGATGAAAAGATATAGTTGTTAAAACTCACAATTTGAGCAACTAATATGAATCACTCATCAAAGTCTTTCTTATATTCTTCTTTTTCCCCCATTGGCTCTGCATTTGACATCAATCAGACTTTACTATTGGCAAGCTTATTTCAAACAAACAGTGTGGAGAGATAGTGGGACTTTCAACTTTCATCTGCTCTTCTTTTTGGTGATGGGGGGGGGGTTCTCTCTCTCTCTCTCTCTTAGGATTAAGATATTAAAGCATTAGGGTTTTCAGCATTGAGTGCCAGGCTTAGAGCATTATGGCCCTGTTTGTTCTCAAAATATGCCAAAAAAAGTAAAGTAAGTAAATTTAAAAGATTAGCACCACCCCTCTTTGCCTCCGCTCCACTATTTTTATTTGTCACACCACACCACCCATCAACACACCAACCCAAATCCTAAGAATGTCAATATTGGAAAATGGTTTGGCTAAAGGTCAATGTTATGGCAAATAACCTATGTATTTGGTATGGGGAGCTGAATCTATGGTCTCTTACATGATTGTCTGGCATGCAATACCTGCCATCTCGACCTCCCCACTCTTACTACATAAAAAAAAAACACCCGCTACTTCTCCCTTTGACACTACACACACTGGCTTCGGATGTCAACTTCCACGTGCAGAATAACACACACAGCCTCTTCTCTAGCTCCCTAACGATGTGGACCCCCACCCCCATGTCCCTCCACCCTCAATCTTACTCCTTCAGCCGATATTATTCCTGATGCATTTAAATAGCTTTGTTGTCGGCCATCATGACAGCGAGATGAGAGATATCTTTCATTCGGTGGCCCCGCTCCCGGGCTGCATCAGTCCTCCTCACTCAAACCAGAGGTTTTGTGAGGTGCAGGCTCTCTTTTTCTTCAGGTAAAGCACGACTTAATGTGCAACAAAGAGAAAAGGAAGCTCTGGTAACGGATGACTGCAGAGTCCTTATCAGCCTGGGACCTTTGACGACAAGAAGAAGAAGTGACATGGGGGTGGGGTGGTGTACTGTTTCAATGTCAACCTGTCACTCAGCCTTCAGGCAGGGTAAACGATGGAGGGCGAAGGGAGATGGGAAAGGTGGTAGACTTAAGAAAAGTAGAAAGCAAAGTGTGAGGGACTGATGGCAGAACAAACTGCAAACGAAGGGGAGGTAGATGAAGGAAGGCGGAGGAATAGAATTAAGCGAGGATGCCTAACAATTGCAGGCTTTGATTACAAAGGATAGTGACCGAGCACGTAGGTGCTCTCTTGCGCATGTGACTTACTTTGTGTGTGGGAAACAAGCGAGCCCAGACAGAACAGAGCAGAGGACAGAAGCTCGGCTGTTACTGACCGAGTGGACTCCGCCCAGACACAGCGGTAGGCTAAACACTGAGCAAATCTGTATGTGCAACTATCAAGCACACATTTTGAATTCAGAAGAGGGCCACATCTCTATGCGCCCCCCCCTTGCAGGCATTAGTGAACTGACGGCGTTACAATATGATTACACACAGAATACCGAGTGTTTTTCCCAAACACTGTTTACAGAGACGGTTTCCTGAATAAATGCATTACCCGTCGTTGAGGACATTGCGGTTTATTTTCAGTAAACAGATGGAAACTGTGTTTGGAGAGAAAAAAGGCACGGTGATATGGCCACAAGCCACAACAGATACCCACAACTCCCTCGTGTGCAGGACTGTGCAGATCTAGTTAGGCGGAAAGATGGAAAGGCATGACGCCACAAGACCGCATGCTCTACAATGTGCAGTTTTACAGCACAGACATCAAGTGACCTCGTCTCTCCGCTCCTATCATTGCAGAGATTCCACCATGCCATGACTCGAACACAGATCAGTTCCTCCTCCATCTGCCATCAAATTCCATCTGGTGTCTCACAAACCCCAAAACAGACATCCCATATTGGACAAAAAGCTTCTATTTGATGCTAGAGACAACAAGCTGGGATAGTGCTATCTAATCTAATATATCTACATATCTGTGGAACAATGTGGGTCATACTAATTGTCTGTTGATTTAGTTAGGTGACGAGATCTTTGCTATTCAGTCATGCTGGCAATCGTTCTTAATTTATTCCAAACACAATAAACGGAATCCTTTCCTCTGAAGTCCTCAGTGCTTTAAACCTCAGTCTTTGTTGTGAAGTGACACTTGGTTTTAAGTGAAACAGCAGTGAAGGGGACTCGGTAAAGCAGGGCTGGGGGGAAAGTGGTGAAACAAATTCCTCCACATTTGGGACACACTTGTTTTCCATTTCTTCTTGACATGCTGCGTCCTTGCTGGCGAACAGCTACTGTGGCCTCTGCTGCATTTGACTTTTGATTTGGCATTTGATAACGCTGACAGAGGAATATGTATTTCTTTGGTTTTTCTTTTTCTTCATCGCAGGCATGCCAAATATGGACTATATTCTCTAAAAGTAATTTTAATGTTAATGTAATTAAAACTTTTATTGAAACATAGTGGGATTTTGATTTGACTACCTGGCATTCCCTTTTTATTCAATTACATTTATGACAGATTGAGATTATTGTTCTGTTGGGAAATTATTTTACTGGTAATGTTCTGTATTTATTCTGTGAATTAATTTGCATTTAGGCTTGCATTGATTATACTGATACAAACCATTAAGAATAATGTGCATTTAAATCCACACTGTGTTTTATATAATCCCTTAGGATTATTTACACTGATGATTATACTATGTATTTAATACATTTTGCATTTACCGTACACCGACTGATGCACTAAATACCAGCTGTCTCCCTCTTTGCTTGGTATTGGTAGATGATTTGCCATGATCATGGGTCAACACCGGCTTTCAAGCCTCCACTTTGTTTCCCAGGCCTGACCGGAGCGCTGAAGTTCTGCCACCATGACATTGACTGTTCAGCCGCTCACACAATATCAAGGATTAGTGTGGAGGGCGAAGGGCTTAGGGACGGGTTTGGGACCAGATGTTTCAGGGGACCAGAAGGCATGTCAGCTTCATTACCTGCAGCAAACACTTTTCAGAAGGGAAAATGTAAAAGCTTAAAGACCAAGGCTCAGTTGGAAAAAGATGTCATATACTACCTTGCACCAATCAGGATTCAGCAACGTTTAAATCAAAGTCTGGTGTGACCGGTGGGGTTGTCTATCTAATCTGATAAAACCAAACCCACATAGTCCTAATACAGCAGATTAACATGCACACATTTGTAAATCTTTTCAGTTATTTAACCTTCTTTGTTGCTTATTCAGTCGTACTTTTTTAATATTGGAGAGAAATATCTTGGATTTGAAACAAAGTTTTCAGGGCTTTAAAAAAAAAAAAAAGGACTGGCCGAAAACTGTGGATTAAAACGGCTCCATGCTTTAGGGATTTGCCTTAAATTACTTCACAGTTAAATTTGAATGTTGGAGACACAATAACCAACAAATCTCTGCAAGCAATAAACAAGAATAGTAAAAACAAATGTTTGCTTTATTTCTTTAATTGAGTCCAAAATGGTAAAAGAAATGCTGGTATTTTAATCCCTTTGCCAATGACCACGATATAAGCAGGATAATCCACCTAAAACGTGTGTAAAAGGATTTAGAAACACTCTGCGTCATGCTGGGCGGTTCCTTCCCTCCGGTTTTTGTGTTAAAGTCTTTTGGTTGATTATCTCTTACATGTCAATCAGTTTTAAGAAATCAATGGAACTGGACTCAACTCTAGGAAATGGACTGCAGAACTAAACACAAGCGAAATATTGCATGAACCTAATCTCTGTTTCGACAGATTTTCTACATAGACTCTGAAATTCATTTTTGTCACCTTTCACTATGGCAGTGTATCGGCTGATGCCATTCACACATTGTGATACTGACTTGACTCAGTAGGGTAAACTATGGTCATCGATAGCGCGCAAATACACGCCAAAATACCCACGGATGTTGTATTTCTTTACCTCCACCCTGGCACCATATTCTCAGCTGTGACGCTCTCTGATCTATATTCACCCCCCCCCCACTACAGGCTCACGGCTCTTTTCTGAGGTGACATCTTCAAAGAGAAAATCTCTCTGACATATTACACCAGCACTAAATGCCACGGAGAGCGTGCCTTCTCCTACACATCCCATATTGACACTGAATGGCAAGACAAAGGTTATGTTGAACTTTTAAGTGTTTCTTGCAGCACAAATGTTAAACTCAAATGGCAAGGCGACAAAAAATGAACATGTTGAGAGTTAAAGACAACAGTTGGTGATTAAATCAAAGGAAGAAAATTGTCAAAATCCTACAGGATAAAGGAAGGATTTGATATTTCTCAGTGATCCATTTCTCTATCCATTTACAAAAACTGGGGTTTCCAAAAGCATTTTAGTGACCTGTTACTGTGTCTCCTGCTCCCCTGTGTTCAAATCAAAGCGTGAGGATGAGTGTGCCCCGCGGTAACGGGAGAAATGTTCATCCAGTGGAGAGAATCCAGCCTCTGTGTCTTGCTGAGTTAATTGCAGACATAAATTAAGTCCTGAAAAATACAGAGCAGGTTCCAGCTGATGCTAACTTCCTCTACCGCATAAGCCAGCAGCGTGTTATGGTGTGTGTGTGTGTGTGTGTGTGTGCGCGAGTGTGACTACGTAGCACTCGCGGCTAGCTCAAACATTATTAAGTGATGGCGGGAAGGAAGGCACATCAGCTGGCTGTTGGAAAACAGCTGTTCAATTTCACACTTCCTCTCGCTCTCCATCTCTACACAAACACTCTCTTTCCCCCCCCCCCCCCCCCGCGCCCTCCCTTCACCTCCATATCTGTCCAAACCTTATGCCCTCTCTCCCCACTGAATATACAATGGTGCCTTTCAGACAGCAGCCTCTTAGGTCTTTCAAACCCACTAGGGAGACACACACACACATACACACACACACACACACACGTCCAAATACAGCTTGTTCTGACCCAGCCCACTGGGCTGAGTCAACATTTCAATTATTTATGACAACTCTCCTACAGCACACAGGGGCCGTCCAGCAGAGAGATTGAGCGAGTTGTCGCCACAATAACAACAGAGATGAGTTCTTGTTACCCGACTCAGCGTTTTTCTGCTAATACGACAAATTGCACATCCAATAGCAAGGGGGCCGAAAACCATTACTTGTCATCATTCAGTAGAGCTCTTTCTCCTCCCCTTTCCTTGTTCCTCTGTCTCCCCTTCGTGTTTGCTCTATCTTGTACACACACAGTATGAAAAGCCTCGTCCTAAGCTCCAGCTATTCTTAAGACGTAAACAGGACTCGCACTGAATCAAGCTCAGGCGAGGGACGCATATTTTGCAATGGTTTTTCTTTATGCATTTCCCCATAGCACACAGCCACTTACTGCAGCACATACACAGAAAGACAGTTAATTACTGCTTTGACGAATCTATACACCGGCAAAGCATGCGTGGTAGCTTTTTTTTCTTTGTGTCGCTGTGATTGCCATTGACAAAGTGTAAATAAAAGCCTTAAGACAACCTACAAATAGATTTGTTTTACCAATTTACTCCTACTTTGATTTTTTTTCTACTGACACCTACGAGTGTTCTAGGCCTGTGGTACGAGTCATGTACAGATAATCTGCCACCATTGCAAAAAAACAAAAAACAAACATAATGCCGAAAATAATTTTGAATTAAAATATGATACCGACATGAAGGAAAATAAAACACACTACTAAGAGAACTTAATGTTCTGTTCACCATTTCACCATCACGCCTTTGACTGAGAGGATTTTTAGATTTCTATTGGCATATTTCTGCCATTTTTACAAGTCAGTAGCAGTTAGGCATTTTGATAACTGACAGATGCCTCAGGGTCTTTATATAGCTCGCGGTCCAGTCAGTTGCATCCGACAATGTAACATCACCTACTGTGAGCTATGATATCCCCAATTTTCTCAGTATCTGTAGAGCACTTCTTTGATCTTTAACGTCGGATGGCTGTGTGTTGGTCGAGCGTTCTCTGCAGAGATGCAGGTTTCCACCTGGAGTTGCACACACTGCCCTGACCGCTCCGTCCACCGCACAGCTTTGTACCAAACGTTGACAGATTGCCTCATCGAGGTTATATCAGGTATGCGCAAACACCGTGTAACACCGGAAACACTACTCCTTTATTTCCGCCATGACTAGGATCATGTAAATCGTCTTAGTTTGAAGCATAGGGCCTCTGACCGAGCTGTCCTACGTGATGAGATAGGAGTGAGAACAGGCTGGACTGTCGCATCGCTCATATTAGTCATGGACCTCTTTGCTTTAAAAAGACATTTTTAGGAACCTAACTGCCTGTCAAATTATTTCCTCTATATTTCTGGTAGCGCTGCTCTGACGACATGTCAAATACTGCTATATTAGTAAAATTGTACTTGCTTTAGGTCTGCTTGCACTCCTACATTTAACTGCTAATTTACGACAGCAGGACAGCAGTGAAGCTCTGCAGTGTGAAATTCCTCTTTTTTCCTCCTTGTTCACATTTTTGTGAAAGAATCAGAGCAGAAGACCTAATAGCAGTTATGCTAATGATGAAATTGCACCTCCTCACGAGCAGGTGGTAGAGAGAAGAGCAAATCACACAGCGGCCGTCACCCGAAGATGACCTCATTTACCTCAACGTGACCTGCCTACGATTGCTGCTGTCTGCGGTTGATGCAATAGACAAACAATAACATACGCACGTGTGCTTATAAATACATAGACAGGCCCTTTGACACCCAGGCCACAGCTCAGTATAAAGGGATTAAAAAGAATGCTTCTGCCCCAGAGGCAGTGGCAGCCAGTTTAACCTGCTCAGAGAACAGGCGATGTGAAGAAAGAAGAAGAGTGAGATATACACAGACAGAGCAACTGACATCCATTGCTCATCTGTAACATCATAATGAATTTATTTCAGTAACGAGGAAAGCCGGTTTCCAAGACAGCATGAACACAGATTCTGTTTCCAATTTCCAGCCCGCCTTGATAAAAAATGAAGAGTGCAGGACCGTTGAAGGTGATCAGACACCCGGCTCTCGCTCAACAAAACCTACCGAATGAGGCTCCATTCATTCTTGGCTGAAAAATCTCATTATGCGTTACACATCATGTAGAGGTTGGTGTTATTCATTGGACTATTACAGAGGCACCAGCGTTGTCCATTAGGCAGCCCCAAAGAAACACGTGGACGGATTTCAAGTGTGCTTTACACAGATGTAAAGTGTGTATAAGATCTGACAATATCACAACCATCACAAAGATTTACAGTATGTAGTCATAAAAGCAGGACATGAGTCAGCACTTTTGATATGTAAAGCTTTCTTTTTTTCACAGTGTTTTTATTAAGAAAATAAGGTCGGTGGTTAGTACATGGCTGAGATGGTTTTACTTCTTTTCCTGAACTAAATGATGTTATCACATAAAGTGCATTTGTGATTGCCTCCCAACATAAAACAGTTGGCAACCATGCTTTCAGTGTCTCCAGGACTGTTAATTCCATCCCATCTGTCCTTGGTGGCTCTGCCCCCCCTGGACACATTTCTCTTAAACCGAGCTGAACTCTCCTCCTCTGTTATAAAAATGTCAAGAAGCAACATCAGGGAGTGAAATACACTTGAAAGGAATAAGGTTAGTTGATTTAATTGGCCCTGATTGTCGATGGCCCCTAACTGATGATGATTTCCTCCTAAGCCCGCTAAACTCTCCGGGTCATCACGTGGCTCCGACTTTGCATCATGCACCATAAACTTCGAAAAGAACGACATTCATTTGTGGAACATTTCCTTTTTATCTGGGCATACTGAGGATGAAGAGCAAATGAAGACCTTGTACTGATAGTCTTGTTGTTCTCTTTAGGGGTTTCTCTACATGTGCTGTATATGTGCACATGTTGTCACACTGCCATTTGAGACAGTTCCATTAGTGGTGGCTGTAATGCCCCTCAGGTGCAGACAGTGTGGTCACACCTCAAGTCATTTTTTAAGATAGACGCCATGTCACACCCAGAATTCAACACAACTCCCCCCAGAGAGACGTTGAGAATATGCCATCCATGACAACAGCCTTACATCAGCTGAGGATCTCTTTGTTATGTGTTCGGTAGAGAGTCTGGCTGCTCTTTTTCATTTGATTTATTCACTTTTATCTTTTTTTTTTTGAGAAAGCCACAGAATATGTACCACTGAATGTACTGCGGGTATAAAAGTAAGCATGTCTTTGCAGGAGAAACAAAAGGGAACCTGCAGAATATGATTTCAAAAGATTTCTTTCGTGTTCTCGCAAAAAGAGTTCAAACGACCTGTCTGCAAAGCTCGACACTTAATAACCAACATCTACTGCAACACCACGACTCAATGTTTGTTGTGCAGTGGCGGTTTTGGCAACACGTTCTCACTCCCAACTCGTCGCATACTGACGCTTGGTCAGGATCCCTTGGCGTCACTTTTTAAGGCCCCGGGTATCCCTTCGGCATCGTTTTTTATCATTGCTCTTTAAACTAGGTCACCTGTCCTCCTCCTTTACTCCCGTCATAATTACTACAGCCACTAGAGGCAGCCCTGCACGTCCAAAACTGACGCTAGTACTGGAGCGTGATAGTTTGACAAGTATAGCAAAGCTGTATTTGACGAGTTGGGAGTGGGAACACTCCTTCTCATGTAGTTAAGAAGGAATGAAACAACAAAACATTTTAAGATCAACATTAACAGATTGCAAGAAGTGATTTCAAGCAAACGTACTGAAGCACGAAATGGAAAGCAGAATTGGTAACTCTTCCTGTTTCTAAATGTGCACGTTCCTGTGATTCAAGGCTGGAACTGCTATCAAATATGTTTATAGCCGGATATTAATTTCGTGATGTTGCTTTTCAAAATGCAAATTTCAGTTTGTCATTAACAGCAATGCTTTACCTTTACTGAACTAGATGCCTCCAGAGTTGTTTTCTATGCTCTTTGAAAATAACGGGAATAAATGAACTGTAGAAGCTCAAATCTGATTAAAAAAAACTCTTAAATTATGACATTTGCATATAATAAATAATCCATTATAAAAATTGAAAACTAGAATTATCGCCTAGATGCAGTTTACGTCCATGTCTGTCCAAAATGTCATAATTTTATCTTATTAGACATTTGTGTAAAACTGTCATAATTAGCATCTCAATAATTGAATTATGGCCAAAATAGCTGTGAGGTCACAATGACCTTAACCTTTGACCATCAAATTTTAATCAGTGCATCCCTGAGTCAAAGTAGAGCTTTGTGCAAAATTTGAGGAAATTCGCTCATGGCGTTTCTGAGTTATCGCGTTCTCAAGAACCTACGGACGGGCGGCTGAAGCCGGTGTGGAGGCATAGAAGTGGATTTGATGTTTTACTGAAGCACTTACTGTTGGGTCAGTGAAAATACACATTATTGAGATTCATACATTATTTTCAACCACAGCAAATCCACTAATTGCCTGATTTCACTTTTACTGATGAGCATACATTTTACAGTATGCGTACATCAATAGTTATTGCACAACCAAATAGCCAGTATGTCTGCTTCGCCGGCCCATTATGCTTGTGATGAGGATAGCTCTTTCATATTATGCACTATGTATAGTATATATCAGCATTGTAAAACTGACAATGCTAATTTTGCTAAGGAATCCCCATGTCCTCAAATGTCCCCACAGATCACTGAACTGCATGCTGGGATTTGGAGAGGGACCATTGGGGGAGCAGCTTATCCCTTTAATACCATTTGTCTAACTCATTCATGTCCCCACACATTTAGAGAGAATATGAATGGAAGCTTGTCATTGCATAATTAGATTACACTTCTTTCATTAAGAAATCACATATACTTGATTTGACCAATACCAAACACAAGCTTGAGTCACTAATGCTCAGAAAGCTGATTAGTCTTCACTGGTCTCGGATATATTAGCACAGCTGCCAGTATATGCAGGGATATTTGTTAGAAAATCTGACATTACCCATAGTCAAGCATATGCAGTCGGTACACTCTTTCTTTTAAAACATTACAGCTTGGACGTGTTTAAGCTTGAAACATGGACTCCTAAAATATTTCCATGTGTTGACTAAATTGGTTAGGTTTGATTGGGCACTGTAAAGCCAGTAGGTTGTACATTAAACCATAGAATACATGTTTCTTTTCATGTTATAAACTCTGACTTTACAGTGTAAGTCTACATTTGACAAGTAACTAGTTTTCACTTGTTGAGTACATTGAGACTTGCATTAAGTTGTACTATAAAAAGGGGGTTTTGGAAGTTTTGGAACTTCTAAAAAGGAGGCTTGATTGAACAGAGAGTGGTTTAAATAATTTAGTATGAAGAGAAACACAAATGTAAATTGTGTCTCATAAAGGACATGGTAACATCAAAGAGAAAGAACATCAAAGAGCGGGCCCTATTCCTGCAGGCATATTGCATCTACTGAAAAACAAAGATAGCAAAATATCACTGGAGGGTTCTGAGACCGAGGCTAAGGTACAATAATGTCGCCATGTAGAAATCAAGGCACTCGTATGCAGAAAACAACTAAATATGTATCCCTTATTTCTCAAATTGATGGACATCAATCTTCTACTGCAAATGTATCAATTTCAACACATGGGCTAGTAATATATTCTGTACCATCAGAATTGTGCAAGTCTGGAGTGGAGTCAACTTGTGCAAAAATCGTGCATTTCTTCAAGACATCCTTAATGTTATCAAAACCAAAAACATGAAGGGTTTTGGCTGCCTAATGCGAGCAATGTATGCACAATGACAATTTGGTTTAAAAAAAACATGTGTCATTATTTCTGCTCTGGGCACAGCAAAAAAATAAAAAATAAATATCTTTTGTCCGCTGCCTCTTTCTTCCCTAAAGGCATTTAATGAATGTCGTTTTTCTCGATTTTGCAGCATGACAGAAGAACACTGCACGTATGAATCTCTCCAAATAGTGTTTAGAAATGTATGGGTGGCATGTAATGCACGGTGGGACTTTAATGTACGTTTTATTTTTAGAAACTTCACACAGATCAGCTCCCTCTGGTCTGTGACAGGGATTCAGAGCTTGTCACTGTGACTGCAACTGTACTCAACAGACGAAATCAGACATGTCAGGCATCCTGCATGTGAATGAGCCCCGGTGTTCAGCGGGTCATTTTCAACCTGGCCCTGTGGGCACATCACTCTGCTGGCATGGAGATCAAGTAATGCCATCATCTATATGCAGAAAGACGTGTCGGGCTGGCAGACGCGCACCTGCGCACGAGCACACTAGTTGGCTCAACGTACAATAGTGGACAATAGTTTTAACAATTCAGAATAGCTGAAGCAGCTTCCAGCAGCTCCAATGCAGACTCACAGTCGCACACACAGTCTAACACGCACACACTTTAAATATATTTTTTCTGTACGGCTCGCCCCCACTTCCTCAAAATTGACAGAAAACAAGTGAGTTGTTTCAGAGTTGAGCTGCCTCAAAACCAGTCCATCACTACACAGGCGACCGCATTGCTGCGAGCTTCTTAATAGAGGCCATATGGATAAAAGGGCTGGAGGCTCGGAGGGCTTGGCCAGCAGTGAGGCTTCACAGCTGTTCTCTGGCAGCATCCCACCCACCCTCCGCCGGTAGGCCAGCATCATTAAAAGGCCTAGTGGATGAAGGGGAGGATCTCTCCGACCCCTGGGTGAGCGATCTATAATGTCCACAGCCTGACGGAAAGATCACGTCCATCCGGACATGAGAGAGCAGAGAGAAATGCAGAAGCAGATGTGCAAATAAGCAGACTACCACACAGATTACTGTCAGGAGGAGATGTATTAAAAATACAAGTACGACTGCAAAAACACACACATGCACACACACACACACACACACACACACACACACACTGACACACACAGTGGAATGTGGTTCTAGCTACGTAACCCCTCTCAGATCCTTTGAAGAAGATCTTTAGAACAACTCTGCTTTTTGCTCGTACTCAGACATTCAGTGTGATTCACTCTATAATTAATATTTAAGTGAGCATTATTATTTGCATTATGCAATATGTAATAAAGAAAACTTGGCTAAAATGTTAATTTATTTCCCCCTGCTCACCGAGGTTTAGATAAACAACTTTCAAAAGCCAAAAGTCTTCAGTGTACTCAGAACTCTATTGTGCTACGTGTGATTTATAATATCTTTGACATTCAATTTCCATTTTAGCTTTTCTTTTGTATTTATGACGTGAGATCACTGCAGCATACATATGTATTCTGAAAGCCAAATTTGTGTTGAAGAGATGGAAATAACAAAGTTTTGCATTACAGCGTTGAGTTCAAACATGCATTATTACAAAAGGAGACCAGGTGGATCAAAAATAGGAAAACAATGTGTTAGACCTGTACCATTTTGTATTTTACTTGCACATATTCTACACACGACACAACATATGTAAGATAGGTTTAGTTACTCGTTACTTTGCAGTTTTAGACTATTAATCAGATATCTATTAGCTAATGAAGTATGATAAACTATTACAGGTTAAGCTATAGCCCATCAGCGTTTTAAGTAGTTAAATAATCCCCATCTTTCCCAGCTTCAACATTAAAGTGATATGCACATGACCATCATTAATCATAATCCAGTTATATAACATACATGATTCTGAAATGGGTACTTTTGCATAAAGAATGTGTTAGTACAGTTTGATGCTCATACTGTTGTACATTTAGTTGAACAAAATTATGACTGCACTGCATTATTGATACGTTTACTGACGTAACATATCAGACTACTTTTTCCACCACTGGTGCCAGGTGCATATCTTTAAACAGCTAACATTAAATGTTCTTTTTCATGGGTGAATGTTGTTGCTAACTAAACTGCAATTAACTGTCCAAACTTCTTTGTGTCAATACAAAAACTATTAGCAGTGGCAGGTACTGGAGCCTGCACTGCATTCACACCCACATTAGTTCCACCTTTTTGGTTGTGAATAGAACACACACAGTAATTACTGAAGGTCTTGACTAATGGAATCCTAATGGAAGTCAGCCATGAGGCTATTCAATGATTCTTTGGGTATACGCCGTACCTCCCATCCCTAAAGAGAACTCATGACATTAAGGATGGTAACAATCACATCGACATGGCTGTCAAGTCAAGTATAGCGGCAATAATACCATCAGCATCAACTTTACCATTCTAAATGTTCTAATTTACAGTTCGAACGCCACCGTTTCTAGGATAACAATTCCACATATTTTATCTACTTGTGTGGAATAATAAATTAAATTAAACATGAAATCTGAACCAAACTAAGACTAGCACATAGTTGAAACACTATACTTCTGAATATATATATATATATATATATATATATATATATTTCGGTGTTGCAAAAATAATGATAAAAAATGTAAAAAGCAAACCCCACCATAGCTTTTTTTATTTATGTTTTTAAGTAGCTTCATTTATTTCATGGCCATTTTCTTGGATGGAAAACACTCAATACCACAAAAAAAAGAACAAAGTTGTTTATCTTTTCACAAAGCACCAATCATCCTGCCTGATTTGTTTTTCTGCCCAAATAATTGGAACTCTATTTCCCTTGTGCACACTAATCATAAGTAGATGTGTTCCGGTCAGTATAACAAGCATGCAGCCGCACACATGACAACATTTACTGGATTCTAGTGGCTCCCTGTGCCACAACCAGCTGGGTGCTGATGCTTAGAGGAGCACTACACCGGTTGTCAACCTTGTTTCCATGAATTAGTCATGGGGGTGTCATGTCAATAACATCCACAGTGTGTGCTGATGCTCTCTGCAGCAGCCTGGTTTACTTGTGCCATCCACCGACATCAAAACACATGGCTGGAAGGTTGGGGGAGCAGAAGGGAGAGTTTGGCTGGGATACGATTTTGTTTATTCATTCTTCCTCCAGGGAAGCATCATACTTTATACAGTCAGCTGTTGGACTTGAGAATGACATTTTGGACAGGTGAAATAGCTTCCTAGTATATACTCACAGACGACATTATGCATTACTTCATATTTCATAGCACACTGTCAGAGTCGAAGGCTAACGGCAGGATAAACAGCCTGAGCACCTCTTGACCATGCAATTGCGATTTTGATTATATTTTGGTAGTGGCCTTGCAAATCTTATCTTAAATAAAATCCAACTAAATTGATTTGGACGCCATTCAATTATTCATTTCATGTCATGCAGTACAGTACAATGACTCGGTAGAATACAATGAGAGGTAAGCTGTGCAAAAGAGACATAGGCCTAACAGCAGCCCACTGTTTGGAGGTCTACAGTGTTCATTTTATGAAGCTGCATCACCAGAGTCTAACAATCCATTTAAAATGGTTAAGGATAAAAATGGCAGGGAGACAGTATAATAACAATATATTATTGAAAGCAGGACCGCCAGCATACTGAAGGCTTGGCATTGTACTGAACATCATAAAAAGCTTTGCAGCCATTTGAAAATATCTTAAAATTGTCGCTGAACTGTGGCACTATTCAAAAAGCATTCTTTTGATCATCCGAGAACAAAGTCAGTGATCATAGAACTGTTTTTTTAGATATTTTTTTGAGTTTTTTCCTCATCTGAATCGAAGTGTTATAGGATCGAAGGTGTCATACGCTGTACAGATTGTAAAGCCCCGAGAGGCAATCTTGGGATTTGTGATATTCGGTTATATAAATAAAATTGACTCGACTTGACGGAAATGACTGAAGTGCAGAAAGAGAGCTGTCAGCCACACAGTGCTGCTGTTGAAAGTTGCTTTTAAATTTCATTTTGCTCATGCTACAGAAGCGGTATCAATCGTGTCCAAACCTTCCTGCCGCAACAGATCAATAAGCCTACAGACAGGAAGCAGTCTGGAAAGCTTGCACTGCTCGCAATATTCAAAACAAAAGATATCGCGGGTGACAGGGATCGGATGAGGTGGGGTGTAGATACGAAACAAAGAAACAATACCTTAAATACGGTATACCTACGTTGCTGCAGCACCCTGATTTCCCGCAGCTGTGGCTGAGTGAGTCGTGTCTCAGTGTGGAATCTGCCCCAGCTGTGCCGTATGTGCCCGGCACATCCGTCAATAGTGATCAGTGAAAACTGTCCTCATTACTCACAAAGAGGTTTTGCACATCGCAGTGGATGCACCACCTGTTTATCAGTCTACATCTCTTAACTTGGAAATTCATTTCGGGGGCGGTGGAGGGGCGGGTAATGGCAACGGGCCTGATATAAAACACTTACACTATGGCATGAAGAGGTAAACACCATAATTGATGCTAAAAGACATCAATTATGGTGCAAAAGTGACGCTTGAAAGATGAGCCCATATAAAAGCGGCCATACTGTCGGATCTATGCCGACACCAGAGGAAAAACAAAGGAAACGCAATAGAGAAAGAACACATAAATGACTGTGAGGCAGGGGAGATGAAAGGAGCAAGCTAAAATAAATGAGTATATAAACATTCCTGTACGTGCCACACTAACAAAAAAACTTTACCTTTACATTTTAATAGATAATATAAAGCACTTTTCCAGGTAATTTACAAGATAACAAAGTCGTAAAATGTTTTCCAATTTTGCCAGTTAGTCTTTTATAATATAAAGTAGTTTTTTTCTAACTTTCATTTACTCCCTATATGCACATCAGATAAACAAGAGAATGACTTTCTCCAAACAATAGTTTTAATAATGGTGAGTCATGAGCCACATAGTGGGGGGGGAGTGAGGCAAACAGAGAGGTGGAAGGGTTGCATTCAACTATTACACATCATCCATAATTAATATAGAGAATTCACAGGCACATATAATCCCCTAACTCACACACACACACAAACACACACGCTAACAGTCAAACTCCACAAAGTAAATCCTCTCAGTTTCTTCTTCAGCATTTAGAGGCCACGCAGCCCTCAGTGACGCAGCAGTCAGAGTGCGTTATCACTGCAAGGGCTCTAAGATGCACGGACTGTATGTGCATATTTAGATGTGTGCTTCACATGATGCTGCTCTATTTCTAAGACAAAACAATGTAATTACTGCACCAGGTTAGCAGTCACTTCCTGCTAATCTTTTACAATCTTTCAGGTCAAAATAAAGCCTCCAGGGCGAGACGGGGGGTGTGTTGGTGTGTGTGTGTTGCCTAGAGACAAAGATTGTGTGCCTGTGAATTTCAAGAGTTGATTATGCATATTGACTGTGAGATTATGTTTGTTCAATATAATGTACAATTTTCCAGCAGTATTAATATGCAGGAAAAATGATAAAGTCCCTCACACACACACAAACACATTTTTTCACACAAACAGCAGTGAAGCATCCATGCAAATCATTCCAATCAACAGCAAAAGAAATGAACACTCGTGCCTTCTTTCTCTCATTATTCTTTGTGTTTGTTTGTGCCTGTGCACAAATAACAAAAAAGAGCAGCAAAACATCTCTCACTCAGGAAACAAATGGTCTTAATTTGCGATAACAGCAAAAGTGTCACAACCCAACATGCACCAAGGCAATATAATCTGCTTCCTTGCATTTAAAATGACTGTACAATTACCTTCTGATAGTCCCATGCAAGGCAACAAGAGCGGTTTCCTCTCACTGCTGTGAAGACTTTTTTTTTTCCCACTGCTGAAATAATCAGTTACAATATCTGACTGTTAACCATTCGAGTCAATGTCTTACAAAAGAGCATCATTTCTTTTATAACCAAAGGGCAAAAGTGATGGTGAACGCCATGCAGCTGACTGTTTGCATGTCTGACTGACGGAGCCTCCTCAATGACAAGCTGTCTGTTTGATTGACTGATGGGCCGGCCGTCCGACTGCAGAGGGTGCAGACTCGCTTCTGACCGACAGATTACCTGACTGATATGCTGACTTGACTGGCCGACTGACCGGCCGCTGACACGCAGCTAATTGGCAGATGTCACTTCGGATGCTGGGTGGCCATATAGAGGGAGTTTGGGAGGAGGATGTCGATGTGTGGGTGGTTGGCTCATGCTGCTGAAGACAGCGAGAGAGGCGGAGGAGGTGGGAGGAGGAGGTGGAGAGTCAGAGCACCATGTTTTCCTGTGATGCAAAAAAAATAAAAAATCCTGAATGTGTGTATACGTGTGTGTGTGTGTGTTTGTCTTGGGCCCAGGCACCCTGGACAGGCAGACAGCTATAATAACCTTTGGCTGCCAGCGTGACAATGTGAGTCATAACAAAAGGCAAGCAGGCACAAGTGGACTGTGGGCATACGTGTGCATCCTTGTATGCATTTATGCATGTGTGTGTGTGTGTGTGTGAGTCTGTAAACCCCATTTGCAGCTCTTTAAAAGTGCACGCCTCCCCGAGCAGTTACACCTGAACAGTCAAAAAACCACAGTTCACAATAGCCCGAGCTGCATTGTGAGTGTATTTGTGACACAAGCAAACTGTGGTTGCGCCGGCCCTAACTGGCATTGTGACAGCAAGCCCCTCCAAACAGAATAAAATTGCACGGGCCTTGGCATGTGTGAAAATAGCATCTTCTCTCTTTCTGTGACACCCGTGGCAGCCCCGTGCCCAGCCAGCTAAATCTCTGCAAGCTCACCTCAGGTGTATTGGGAATTGAAATTATGTTCAGTTTCACTGGCAGCAGTGGGCAGAGGCGTCAACGAAGCTTGTCTCAAGAAAATTGGAGAAAGAGTACATGTCAAACTATTTCAGCCCCGTGTTGGCATGCGTGGTGAAATTCAGGGGGGATTTGGTTAACGATAGCATATTTGCAAACGTGAAATCACCGGAGGTTCAAGCTGTACCCGGCTGAACATCCGGTGATTGGCAGACGGAATGATTTGAAGAAATGAAAAGAAGAGATGCAGCTGACCTGCAAATATCAACACCATTAACACAACTGAGAAATATAACCAGATTTATTTGAAAGTAATGCCTAACAACCTTTGACAATGTGACAGCTGGTTGTTGGTTAAAGGACAACATATTCACATGTTGTCTTTAATAACTGAATGTTTAGGTTTGTTTTAAAATTCCACGCAGAAAACAAAGTGAAGAGGAGTTTTTGGCATACTGTCCAGTAGAAACCAGACCTGCCAATAATAAATTCAAAGCATTCATTTGTTTTCACGAGGAGGTGCAAAGGAGCCTGTTCTTTTTGTGCTGCTTGCAGCGTTGCTGAAAACTGTAATGGCTGCTTACTCCGCCAAATGTGAAGTTGATTGGAGAAAAGTTCTTGAGATATGCAAAGGGTAGGCACACACAGATGCATACAGATATGCACAGACAGACAGACAGACAGACAGACAGAGAGTCTTTCCTATATATTTGGATGATGCTGCTATAGCGCCACCTATTGGCCAAATGGCACCAAATTTGAAAGAAATTAAGATATTTTCAGCTCGGTCCAGAGATGTTCTGAATCAGATCTTTGTGATTGTTTCAAATTTCTTGGAGGAGAAGAAGAAAATCTGATTTGGACATGATTCAAAATGGTGGAAAAATCAATGTAGACGTAAAATGGACATCACTAAAATGGATAGATTCGTCTGGACCTACAAAATCCAAAACATTTGGAATTTTGTTTCTGAGTCTTATGGTTCAAAAGTAATGTTGCGGTTTTGATTTGTATTAAACGTGGCATTATGAAATTCACGTCACAATGAACGATTTCAGTTATTTAAGACAAAAGGGCTTAATAATTGCCCTTAAAATATGTTTTTCATTTAATGACATTAAACACAAATATAAAAAGGAAATAATATAACAGTGTTTAGTATATGTCTCTTCATGTTGTTGTTAGAACATTTTAAATTGTCCACAATATTACAGAGTTCATCCATATCATTGCATTTATGTGATAGTTCTGTAAAAGCAGTCTGGTGAATGTGAATACCAGTCCCTGGAGCCCATTTATCTTTATGTCCATAAATAGCCAATAAACAACAGCAAAGAGGGATTAAGTCGACTGTAACAGCACAGCAAATGAAGAAGAGAGAAGATATATATATATATATATATATATATATTTGTTATACATCCATTTAACTTTAACGAGCAATATTGTATGCAATTTGTTGCCATTCTGTTTCATTGTGAAAACATAATGAAAACCATCACTCTCCTTAGAAGCGTTTGCCTGATCACTGTTGCCGACTATAGATCCCCGTGGCAGCTAATTTCCTGCTAAAAAACAAACAAAAGGGATAATATTCAATATGCAGGCATGTAAACGATGTGACGATATGTTGTTCAGGGGAGAAATATTATTGTAAATGAGATAGGAGTTTGGGTAAAAAACAGTTAAGTGAAAGCTCATGGGTGTTTATAACGTTAATGTCATCGAGGCAATTTAAGAGTTTTCTCTTCACATCCTCCAGGCTTCCTCCATATGCTACTGGATTGACTTTCACAATTCATACTTCATATATCTTACTTCATCTTCCTGTAATGGCTCTCCAGGAGCAAAGCTGTGCTGATGATAATCTTGCCAGATGGCGGAAGCGGTAAAACAGCGGAGGCAGCTTCTTTTCTTCATTTAAATATCACTGTCTCGACAGGGAACGTATCGTTGGACTCGGTAATCTGGGCGAAAATGTACGCGGCAAGCGATAACCTCGGCGTGAGCCATTTCTTTTTTTCCGCGCAGAGCGTATGCTGCCTTTCAATTCAAGCATATGAAAAGAAAATGCTTGGATTTAGTCTGTTCGGGGAGTCTTGTAATGTAATTTAGCTAGATGGTGAGTCAATAGAATCTCATCCAGCATCCAAACCTTTTTCCAAAGCCTAACCTCACTTATTCAGACTACCCACTAATGAAATAAAACAATGTGACATCAATGTTTTAATTAATGCAATCCCACACTAACTCATCCATGAATGAGTCTTTCAGACTAAATGTCTGATCTCAGTCTTGAAGAGAGGTCAAAGCAGGCCTACCCTGGCAGGCAGATAAAATGAACATGTTATGTCTGAGGGATGAAAACCTTTGGATGAGCAAATTATTCATGGGGGGGCTTCATGTCTTCATAAATGATGCCCCCACATTTACATTAATAAAAACCATGCTAGTGGCCGAGAGAGATGTTCATGGCCACGCTCAGTGTCGGGCTAAAGGACACTAGCGAAATGAATGAAAATTGCATGCACTAAGCAGCAACGTCTACACTTAATGTGCAACAAAAAAAAATCATGAGCCATTCATTTTATTTTATTTGCACTTGGCAAACTCACAATGACAAAAATTTAACTATTCCTACATTTAACTATTCACTGTGCAGGCGACAGGGATTTATTGAGCTTGTATGAATGACTATTCATAACAATATCCTGCAGGTCAGATGTCAACAACACTCTGGAACGACATTATTCCTCTACATGAACAGCGGCAACTCGGTTTTTTGCCATAGAAATACGGCATGCCATGGCAACTCATATTGCTCATAATGGGGAAAAAATAAAGTTACCTTTTGCTCATTGTCTACGACAATAGAGCTTAAGGACACTCTATTCTATCCGCTGCACAAAGAAAGAACATATCTTGAATTCAGCTTTAACTCATCAGATGTGTGACAGATAAAGTTTCTCTACACAACCATGGCAAGAAATAATAAGTTGTGAAAGGATTCATAAGTCATTGGTGCATTCACTGTGTCACTCCCTGGAGGAATAGACGAAGTTTAAGTCTAACCACAAACATAGTCCCATTTCCCTTCTCCATCTTCTCCCCAACCCCTCTCTTTTGCTCTAAACCTCCCTCTCCTAATATAAATCAGTCACTAAGCTTCCCAGGGACAACTTCATTAGAAGAGAGGAGCGACAAGCAGACTTCCATCTGTCTCCCAGTCTACTAGTTTAATGAGCTTTTACTTGTGTGCTTCACCAATCGCAAGACATGGCTTTATTATTCATTCAGAGCGACATCATCCCCCCCTGGAGGCCAATCTACTTACGGTACATACTCTGATGTAGAAAGGCTGTGTGTTGTCGTCAACATAGACATGTCTTTGTGCTCAACATGGCATTTGAGTATCCACATATGGCGCGTCACGGTGTTCAGCTTGAGAACAAAACTTGGCGTGTTTGGTCAAAGTCATTTACCCTTTTAGAGCCACTCTTTGTAAATTCTAAGTAGTTGACTAGGACTAACATAGATCACATTACTCCTATTTTGACATCCCTGCATTTTAGAAACCACTTCAATGCCCGGCTCCTAGCTTTATCTCAGTCCTTGAAACAATAAATCAGACGTGCTCAACATTCTGGCCACCCACTTTAACAGGTGAACCACTAAATTAAAGGATGTCAGCACTCACAGAGGGCATGTTTGAGGTGACTTTTCATACTGAAGAGGACGAAGCTCTGAGATTTGATCATTTCTTTGCAGCGGTGCATCAAAAAAAGCAAAACATTAAAAGCATGTTGGGTATTTTGTGACTCCCAATGGGTCCTCCAATATAATTCCATTCCGCTATTACAAACACGTTTTGAATGCAGGCCCAAGTCACATACAGCACTACACTACACTACTGATGGTCTTGGTTGTCAGTTCAGTCTATCTTCAGCAGTCACAGTTGATAACATCGGCCAAACTGACAGCTTTGTCGCAGAAGTGTAGCACCAACCCTCTGTCGTCAGGTTTGTGTTTCTAGCACCGTTAGCGACGAGCCGATGGCTAAGGCGTGGCCATGTTGACAGCTGTTGAAAGGCAATCCAAATGCGCCCAATCTTGTATTATGAACCTTTAACGTGGAGATTGACTCACAATTGCTTTTTTAAAAAGGAGAATGAAGGGGATGGGTGCTCAGTAATTCCTGGCTGTGAATTTTCCCAAAAATATAAAGGAACTGACGATGTCAGTGAGCTAAAGTAAAAACATCTCTGTTGCAGTCCTTACCCTCCACCTTCCCATGATACACAGTCCTTCCAATATTTACAGGACCTGCCAGTGCTGTTATTGAACAAATCAAAATCCATGCAAGTCAGGATATAGGGAATAAACCCACACATTTGAGTTCATTTAAAAATCAATCAGGTCATCACCTCAGCAAACTTCCACTTGGCAACCTCTCTCCATCTCCCTTTTGGTCTCCCTCTCTGTCTCGCTCCACCATGTCACTGCCTCGCGCCCAAATGATCCCCGCCATTGAGCCATGCGAGCGTTAAAGTGAAATAGGGAGGTGAGGAATGCGTGAAATAAGTAAACTTATGAACATTTTTATGTTTCAGTGAGCAAAGGAGATGGCGCCGAGACATGAGGCACGGGTGTCATTTACTTCACCTCTGCCGGTGGAAATGGCGTGAAATACAGTCTATTTCACAGGCCGCTGGGCGGAGCACAAGGTGATGAACCCACGCTCAATATCACCACACTGTGGAACGGGGTGTTTTTTGATGATGGAATTCATTGTCAGTGTGTGAGGGGATTCTGCTGTGGCCGATAATTGTGCGTGAGAACAATGGGTGTACAGTTGCACAAACGAGGGTGTATGCATACTGCATGTGGGCTTTCACAGATGGCGGGTTTTATTCTGCTGACTTTGTAATACTTTTCACAAGCGAAAAACTTTTTTCACAGGTAAAATGTGCCGCTGAAGCAACCAGCAACGTCGTACCAGAGATTTGTTATCAGTATTACACAGCGCTGTGCTTTATCTTACACCATATGCCCTGAAATATGTTGGAGGTGGATATGCTCGAGTCTCACTCCGACTGGGCAACGCTTCATCAGTGACTACACTGAATAAATAGGCAGGAAACACATACATTGAATAAATTAAACCCAGATGAAGCTGGGAGAGCGGTATACCGTTATGACAAGAGATAAAGCCTTAAGCATCCCGAGAGACAGTCCTCATCCTTTATTTTTTATCAGTTTATGCTACAGGGCAGCTACGGCAACCAAAGAACATTTTCATAGTCTTATTATTCAAAGAGCATAAAGCATTTAAAACAAAGAAAATCTAAACTGTACTCTACACTTTTTCTTGTCCCAATGGTATCTTGTTGCCACATTTGTTCTATATGTCTCATGTTATTGCGCTGCTTTTGTTTTGGTGAGCCAAAGAAAACGTTCCATGCTGGTGGACAATAGAGTGCTCTGTTCTACTCTGTGCTATTGTAATAGTAGATGTCAGATTTCTAAATGAGAGGTATCTGATTTCATGTCATGACTCCATTGTGAATGAGAACATCCTGTCAGCGTTGAGGAGACTCCTCGGTCGGCACTGCAGTCACGGTTGAGGCATTGCTGTATTGATTAAGTGCTGTAACACACTATTGGGCCAGCAGGTCCCCTACAGGGCCTGCCAGTCAGCATCGTTCCCTCAGACTGAGAAGTGGAAACATTTTGTATCAGGCACACGGGGGAGAAATGAAGTATGGAAGTGCACAGTTGTCTCCCTTTTTTGGTAAAATGCGAAATTTGTTTTAAATGAAATCAGGAGCCGAGTGAGAATTCATTGGTTTGCAAATTACTTTCTGCAAATGTCCGCTTGCTAGCACGCCCACATTCGCTCACACACACACACACACACACACACACACACACATACGCATATACGTGTGAACATCGCAACAGCACGTGCAAACACAAACAATCCAATTTAAATGGTTATAGCCCCATGAGGGAAACCCATGTTGTTGTGTTTGCAGACACAGTACCACATACACATCACCACATAATATACTATGTAAATAAGAATAACATGTGTGCAGAACATAGACAGATAGACACAAACACACACACACACACATAACCTCCATGCAGTCTGTAACGGATGTTGGCCTAGCTTTGCTCTGCTTACTCTATTAACTTTCATGATATATATAGCACATTCCTTCGTATGTGACTCCACTTTGTCAGTGTAATTGTCACTTGTGGTGAGACAGGGATACACATTCGTCAGGCCAGATCATGTACATCAGCCGGAAAGCCCTTGACGCCTTCAATACAGAGTGAAGTATAGCGTACAAGAGCCCAGCCGAATGTCTACTCTACCTTCCGCGCTCAAGGTGCGCTTGATTTATATTCGCACATACAACTAAGGGGAATAAAACAGTCCAGCGGGGACAAAGGCATCCCATGAATAAGACATGGCACATAAGCATTAAATATGAACCAGACCCGGGTCAGCTGCAATACTGACCTCTTAACGTGGTAAAATCAGTAGACAAATCAACCTCAAGTTGTTCATATCCTGGTGCCGCAAATATGATAATTGGGCATAACATATAGATTAATTAGATCTATATGTTAGTTAGATCTGCAGAACATGTCCTGTTGTTGCAAAAGGGACCAGTTTTGATGTAGGAATAAGACATTTGATTGAGAATCAGTGAGTTTGAGTTTAAAGAATTGTTTTTGTTGTCAATGATTCAATTCACTCCAACACCTTGTCAACAGATGCTATTTTCTACGCATTGCCTAAGAATATCAATCATTTACTTGACCTGCGACAGTGTTGACGACGATATTTAAAAAAGAGCGTCCCACACATTCCACACCCCTTTTTCCCCAAAATGTGTTCTGCAGCTGCAAGAGGGAATTAGAAGTGAGAAATGTATGCAGTTCAGCACAGGTTGATGCTGTTAACTTAACACAGCAAGTGTGGGGTTGGGGGGAAGAATGCCATGTTCCTGGCGAGCTTATGTCAAATGAAGCTACTCTCAAGTCTCTGTGTGAAATATGCATTGAGTCTTGACATGCTCTCCGTACACCCACCAGCTGCAGAGGGAGAAACCGCACTATTATCAAATGAAGCGCACCTCCACACTCTGCATATTACAACTATTTTAGATATGCCTTCAGCCACGGCAAGGTGCACTCTTGAAGCATTTCTCTGCTTCCTCTTTTTGAGGTGCATTAGCCAATTCCTATTTACTCTAAAGCTCCCAAGAGACTGTGATAAAAAACATCTAACCAAGCCCTCAAGTGCCTGAAAACCCTGTTTCCTGTGGATGAATCAAGTCAGTAAGTGTGTCTGTGTGTTTTGCGTCTGTTTGAGCCGAGGGTTGTTCGTGTGTTCACCAGACTCTCCGAAGTGCACAGGTACAGTACTAACAGCCCACGCTAAGGCGTCTCGTTGAGTGCACAACAGAGAGGCCCCGCTAAGCTTCTCTCGTCTACAGTTCCAGGTCTGTGTGATAACTCCTTCGCCATCTTCTCCTGTCTGCTTCCATCCTTTCCACCTCATCCATTATACATGGAGCACGCCGTCTCTCGTCGGTTTGCAATCAAAGGGACGCAGATGTAAAATTCACGGCTGGTGATTCTGAGGGAATAGGTGCATGGTCGTTCCTTCCTGTCTCTTTGCATGAAGTGAATATCATTTCCTCTCCATTACCAAAGCGGGGCACCCTGCGTTGGTAATGTATGCTTGCAAGCACAAGAATAAATAAGTTGTGATATAAAGCAAGTGTATGGAGGTTGAGTCAGTTTATGATGTTCTATTAGTTCCTTTGCAGAGCTTGGCATGAGTTTGCACTGACTATATATAAGAAGAAGACGTTGTCACCATAATGTCAATCATTGGTTTGTGGACTGCTATTTGGAAGCCTTGAGTTCGTCATCTTGATTTTTGGCCGACGCCAAAACCAGAAGTGAACCACAAGTGACCCGAGAGACCCTGGAGCTAAGTACTACTGAAGGCTGAATAAGATATTTTAAGACAACCAAAAAGGGTTACATGAACTGAAAGGATTAGACTTGTAAGACGAAAACAAGGACAACTCCAAGACTGCACAACACCATAGTAGCAACATATTCTATTTTACTCTAAAATGGACCATAATTTATTAAATGAACATCATGTTGTATTGAAGAAGACTTGAAACTAGCGATTAAGACCATAAACTCATGTTTACAATGTTTACTAAGGGAATAAATAAAGTGAGAAGTAGAGTCATTTTCTCATAGACTTCTAAATAATTAGACTTTTCTTTCCAACCAGAGAAGTCGGCCCCCTGCTCGCTATTAGAAACAAATTAAAGTTTAAGGCACTTTTGAATTGGCTTCACTTTTCAGAACTTTGCCTGTGTGTGGTTTGGGTAAAATGAATGCATATTTTAACACTAGCAATGACCTCAGTACTTAATTAGCCAGTAAGTCAGGCAGAATGAACAATTTCATGTTTATGCAACATGCAGGTGCACAGAAGACCCAGAGCATGTAATGTGACCTCTGCAGGGGGCCATTCCAGGCTCTGGAAAGGCTCTGTGTTTTTCCTTCAACAAACACAATGAGTAGGAAGATATTTATTTGCTGGTACAGTACATCCCTATTTGACAAATATATGTAGACATTATAGCAAAGAGGTCAGGGCCGAGGAGTTGGCAACAGAGCTCTGGACAGGAGCCACTGGAGCAGTAAATGGGTTAAGTATCTCGCCCAAGGCCACGTCAGACTGGGTGCACACTGACAGCGACCCTCTTGCAACGGAGGGCCTTATCTTCCAGGGTAACCATCACAGTACTGCTCCGGCATCGCCACTGGAATCTTGAATGACCACAAATATATATTCTTCTCACTATGAGATACAAAAAAAAGAAGTTTTACACGCGGTTTCAGCCTCAAGTGATCTAATCAGCAATCTGTTCTATCCAGAGAAATCGTCTTGTATTATCTCGGACATCAGTCAACGCAGAGCACTTTGTAACGATGTAGTACTTCTTTACAAGAACAAGGGAACGCTTCAAATCTACTTTAAAACATGTCGTCTGTTGACGATTAAAGGAATACAGCAAAACAGTGAGGATAAGAGTCTCTCAGTCAAACAGTTTGCAGACTTCTTCTCTTTATCCTGCCTCATGTAAAGACAAAGAAACGTAAAAACACAGCGCCATTAATGTCAAAAATAATTGATCATGCTAACTTTCATGTAGCCTCATCAGTCAACTTGCGGGCAGTAATTAATTCCATCTGTCCGCGATCGAAAGTGGTTTACATATTTGATATGCGGGCTTCAGGAGTGGTGCCGAGGCCCAGGAGAGAGTCAGACTCGACAAGCCCCAGCTCCACATGGCTGCATTTAATTAGGAGGGATGCTGGAGAGGATGTGGGGGTGGTGCTTATGTTAACTGATTTCCCTCTTTAATCAGTGCTAATCTCCAGTCATTTTCACAGCACAATGCCGGCTCATTCATGAAGTCAAATTAATAAGTGAGGAATATAGTGCTGGCTGGCTTGGGCCCGGCATATACCATGCTGGAGTCCTATCTCTTCCTGTCTCTCTTTTCTCAATTATTTTATCTGCACCTCTGGGGGAGAGGGGGGGGATTCTGTACAAAAAAAGGGGAAAAATGTGGTCTGTGTGTGTGTGTATGACAGACACAATGACAGCGTAGCCATGAAAGCTGAGAGAGGAGGAGAGAGAATTCATTGCTTTCGCTGGTATTGGATATTGCATCGTGGGAGTATAATTATACCCAAAGTCCTGTCTTGTCTCTGTCCTGGAGAGAAGCTAATAGCAACCTTGTTGATAAGGCAATAATGTTTTCAAATGCATCTAGAATTTCGAAACAGACAGGCAGTGCATGTATGAGATAGAGATGGAGGGATATCGAGACAGAGAAGTCTCTTTGGAATATGAGGTTGTTCTTTACAGAATAAGTCGGACTAAGGCGAGCGATGACTTGACTGTAATAATCTGAAAGCTCGGCCAATCCCTCGTGTCCTGGAATTAAATTGAATTGGAAAGAGGAAGGAGATGAAGTGGAGACAGGAAAGGCTGCAGCTGCTCAAATAAGACAGCAGTTTGTTTGGGTAAGTTTAAGGCTCCGGCCATGGCTGGCTAGCTTTACCCCAAGTTTGTCTGAGGGACTCACAAAATATTTTAGCTGTGTCTTTTTTTTTTTTTTACCTGTGTGGGTGTTGTAGCCTTGGGATGTTGCGAAAGCAAATGAATATAGCTGTTGTCGGTGAAGGTCAGGGAACCAACAAAGATCATAGCGGAAGGGAATGCGAGCCAGAGACAGAAAGGCTCTCAACTGAAGCCAGATTTACAGATTTGGATGTAGGAGGGAGAGAAAAATGGCAAGTATGGAAGTGTGTGGAAATGTGTCAAAGAGGGGGAGAAGCAGAGGGAGAGAGAGAGAGAGAGAGAGAGAGAGAGAGAGAGAGAGAGAGAGAGAAAGTAGAGGTGGCCATCTGCAGGATTATTACAGGGTGCTCTGCCAGGTTAAATGAGGCAGAAGGTGGACATTTGGAGGCACATCTTAGGTAACAGTGTGCACATATGCGGTGTGCATGTGCATGTCTGTGCTTTTGCGCACACTCATTCATGTTAATGTCTGAGTGGTAACACAAAGTAGTCTGTCTAAGGCATTTCCTCGGGACTATGACCTTTCTCTTGGCACTGTGGCACGAACCAGTACAAGAAAAATGATCTATTTTGGGCCTTGTCCTCTCCACGTTAAGTCCTGTACATCGCGTTGCAATTCATGTGCTGGTGTAGCAGCTCTATGCAGATGACAAAGTCATATATTATAGTGCTTAATCCAGCCTTATGAATGAATAACTTTCCAACAAATTACCTTTTACATAACAAGACAGCACCACTGGCTTTGGCTTCGTAATAACGATTGACTAATCAGATAAATACTGAGCATGAGGAGTCTGCTATCAGATATGCAGATCAAGCATCATGGACTCATTTAGAATAGATGTTGAAGCTTTATACACTGGCGTCTTGGGGTAGTTTCATGAGCTCATTAAAAGAACATTAATTTTGTTTGTAAATGTTTTTATTAACGATGCTTTATTGATAGTTTGCTAACACTTGTATTGCCCTCCCATGTATATTGATGGCATTGTATTTGTGATTTCTGTCTTTATTTATATATTTTTTGTGTGTGTGGTTTGCTTTTTAAATTGTAAACTCAGCACACTTGTTAAAAAGAGCTATTACTCCCCAGTGTGTCTTTCCAAGGATAAATAACAGTAGAAATTATTTATACTTTATAATTTCAAAATTGTGCTTTTGCCAATCAGGTCCCACAACAGCTGCTGTTTGTCATTTATGTTGTCACTTATTTTTAATATTACTTTAACACTTTTTTTCACATCTCTTTGTAACCAAAAAACACATATATTCTCCCTTTACAATTAACAAATCATTAAGGACAAATTCACTGCAGCTTGATTATTTCAAAGTGTGACATTAGGTCATAAAACATATTTTAAATTTTTGTCAGAGCTGGAGGATTGAATTATAATGTCCATTTGGGTTCTGAACAACTGCACATAATTCAGTGTTATTAACATCTAAATAGGGCAAATCTATGTGACTTATCTAATTAGTCAACCCAAATGATCTAACATGCAATTCCAAAACCAATATCTTTGGATTTTTCCCGATGATGATCCTTTAGTGGCAACGCCTCAGCATGGGAGAGTCAGTTAATCGGTTACTGTTGCTGTCCGTCCATGTACCTCTTTGGTCTAAAGCAACATGTCTCAACCACTGCCGGGCAGTAGTAATATGGTGTGATACATGGTACTATAGGTATGATTTAGGTGTGTGTGATATATGAACCGGAGAGTATTTCTTCATAGAAAGAAGAGCAAAGAACGGTACTGAAGGTTTTTCTCAATGGAAAAGATATTTTCACTTTTCTCCCTACTGGCTATGGTAAGATTTTGATTGAGAGATGATTCATGCATTACCAGTGTTGTTTAGAAGTGTCTGCCCTTTTTCAAACAGGCTCCAGTGACGGCCCCTCAGATGGTTCAATGTAACACCATCTGTCACAAAAGGGAAGTGTCTTGGACCATCGCTGCATTGAATACAGTATGATAGTGACTGAAATGCCATCACAACCACTTGAAATGATGGTTAAATCTATAACAAATATGAAATATAAATATATTATAAATAAAAAAAAACCATCACTGTTGGAACTCCTTCAAGGCAATGCTGAGAGTTTTCTTTTATACTAAACTGGTATTGTTGCCAAATTAAAAAAGGCAGCACAGAACGTGTGTGAAGGTCTGTTTGCTGGTGACTTAAAGAAGCAACAGAGAGCCACTTTGTATTTTACACCACAGACTCACATGGCATTCTCTGAATTAATGTACAAATGAATAAGCTTGTAATGCAATATCCACACACTGCAGCTGCCTGTGTGAGTGAGAGCCTGTGTACAAGTGTGTTTACTGAAGGTCAGTTATGCTCCCCCATCCTCACAAATCCCCCTGGCACTTCTCACATGCTCTCACCAAAATACCATTACACGAGCACACAGACAGACACACATCTCTTCCCCCTTATTGCCAAGACTGTGTCTATGTTGAGGCTGACAACACAACAGGCCTTAATCCCCTCTACCTGTGACTTTTTACAAACAGGATTAGTCCCAGTTCCCCCGCTAAATTCCCCCTGAAATACCGGTAAATCCGGGGCTTCCGGCTGATCTGGGGGCCATGGCCCTAACCCTCTGTTTCATGTCCTGAATACACTGCTGTCCTTATCTAAATGAACAGCTCTGCTCTAAATGTGAAGCGCTTCCATTTCTCATTTGCACGCTCTTCAGCGTGCCGCCATGTGGACAGAGAGGCAGAGCTGGCTACACGCATGACCAGGGAGCACACACCACTGAGTGTCCAGCAGTGAGAAAAGCATTCTAATCCCCTCCCTTTCCCACATACACAGAAACACATTGACACTCACATAGACACACTGCAGGTGGAACGTGACATCTTTAACGCAGCAATGGGCGCATACGGCAGAATGACAACCAGAATTGAACATCAATAAGGTGGGCTAATGTGAGAGAGAGGGGGATAGCGAGTGGAGGAAAACCAGCACCGATTTACTTATCAGGCCGCACAAGCTATATATCGATACACTGTGAAGTAGCACATTTGCAATTTATGAGCAGGGCGGTTGGCATAGATTTATAAATGAAACCAGATAAATTCCCATGAGTAGAGAGCTGAGGGGTTTGCATTAAAACATGTGACACTGTGGGGGAGGACACGTGTCTACGGCGTTAAATGAATGTGACAGAATGAGTCAGTCATGTCTTTCTCTATACGATGACCCACGCAAACCGTTGATGTTGACAACACAAAAGCAATGTCTAAACAACCACTCATCATAGCTATTTTCATGATTAGTCACACAAAGTAAGTAGTCATAAAAGCAGGTGAAAGAGAAAGGTTGGATACGGCGTTATATTGCCACGATTCAGTCTTGAACAATATTGAAATGGAAAAAAATGTTCCACTAAAACAGCTATAAAACAGCCCATCAGAAAACTCATATTAGTGGCTCTGCTGTGCCTTTTGATGGATGCTAATGATAGCATGGCAACACAATGATAATGCTAACATTCTGACAGTTAGAAGGCGCCATGTTCCCCCTTCTTGGATTAGCGTGGTAGCATGCTAATATTCGCTAATTAGCACTTACCATTTTGCAATCTATATATATTAAAGTGTTGGGTAAAATAAAAATGTAACCTGGCAATGGCGCTAGATGAAACGTGATAAAAGGGATAACCGAAAATATTACAAGTCATTCTGAGGGGGACACACGTGTTGGTAACCCATCCAAATTTCATGGCATTTCCATTTCCATGAAATAGCTGTTGAGTCAGCGGTGGGCCTACTGACATGCAGACCAACATACAGGCCAACAATTGCCATCATAGAGCCAAGCCACCAATATGGCTAAAACCCACAGTTATGAGAATTACTCACTGTTGGTTTCTGAAGCCTTTTTATGATGTAATATATAATTTTCCTGACTTTATAACATTTTAAGTAAAACTCTCCAGGCACAGCTTCATGTGGAACATACTTATATAATTCGCTGCCAGTCCTCTTAAATTCCAGCAAGTGGCAGTTATCACCTGCCAGCCAGTGCCCCATACACATTTTTTGCTGAAAGGAGTAAGTTGAATTTTTGTGATATTTGATTCCTTGCCAAGATGTAAATGAGAAGATCAATACCACTCTCACAGTAAGACAAAGGTTATCTTAGCTCATGAAATCAGGAGACATCGTGGCTTTATCCAACGCAGAACGCAGGATGTTTTCATCACACTGTTAAGTGTAGGTCAAGTGTGTGCTCAGTGCTCAGAGCCCAACACACAATCACCATAGTTAATTAAGTTAGTTAATGCATTTAATTACGTGTACCGTGATTAAAAGGCCAGTCGTTAGATGGCTCCTATTAAATCAATCCAGCTAAATTGATTAAATGGGAGACGATCTGCTACGTTCGACCTGCGTGACGCGGAGGTTTGAATAGAAATGGGGAAAAGCCTCATGCGTAGACACTGGCTCTAGTTCCAATGTAAGAAAGTTATTAATCTCATCATCCAACTCTCAGTACATAAGTGAATAGGCGTTATCTCAAATTTATGAAATATTTGTTTAACTTGCCATTTGTTGCTTTAAAATGCCACACAATGTAAAATCAATGGTTGACTTTGTGTCAAACAATAACACAAAATGTTTCTATATTTTCTTCGATACAAAAGAAAATATTTAAAGCAGAGTCTGTAACAGAGCTGTAGGCAAGCAAAATATGCTTGGACAAATCTGTAACAAAGGTTACAATATTGTAACCCCACTTCTACAAGCACAGGCGTAGGGCGTAGTCGCTCCTACGCTGCTGACTGAAGGGGGTGTAGGATGGCAGACAGCAGTGCGTTCTGCTTTATGTACAGTGGGTTCGGCACATACTCCTGATTGGCCACCTACATTTATGCAAATTTCCAGTGGGTGAATGTGTGATTGGAGTCCAGTTGGCTTTTTTTCTTGCTCACCAATGTGGCTTTTAAACATGGCAGAATTCATTGGAATGCTATTATTACATTTGGAGAACAAAAAAGAAATACTCCTCATTTACGTTGTTGTAATTACGGTTTTCTGCTTTTTGAGCCTTAGAGAGGTCGTGAGCATTTACTCATCTACAAGAAGTGACACTACCTCTAATTAAACCCGAAATTACACCAGCGCAGCGGTGAGAGACAGCTTCTAATCTTTCCCACTTCCCCCCAATTCTGTACTCCCACTCTTGGTTTTGGGAGATACACACTTCCACCGCTTTTATGAATCCTGAAGTCACATCTGAGAGTGAGTTGAGGGGACTATTCGGATGGATGCAGCACGACACTTCAAGCTTGTAGCTGTCCACTGGGTTTATTAGGTCTCGCCCTTAGTGAAGGGAGATTCGAGAGAGGGGGTGCATCTGAAGTCATAGTGTGTGACACATCAAGCGGCAAACCCTTCACTGGGCTTATCTTAAAAACTGCCCCCTGGTCTAAAGGAGACATCAGCAATATGAAGTAGATACATGTGCCCATGCAAGTATGTGTGGGCTACTGTGTGTGTGCATAAGGGATGACAGCTGGCAACACTGATTGCGGTACCTTCAAGAGCTAAAATTGCTCCGTGATTCACGGGCTGTGACAGCAATCTCTATTTCACTTACACTGAGACTTGTTTTCAGCAGCATATGAATATTCAATGAGATCGAGGAGTGTGCACCGAGTATGCAAATACATGTTCACTGTCAGTCTTTAGCTATATGTTGATGTCAATGATGCAGACGTTGATTCACATTAGGGGTCGTCATTACTAAATGGTCAAAACAAAAGGTGTGATGAAGAAGCTCTCTTACCTGTAGTAAAGAGTGTGTGTGTGTGTGTGTGGGACACAGACCATTCAGGCGGAAGACGGATGCACACACGTCCCCATGAGACCATAGAAGAAAAAAGACAGATGGAAACTTTTGTTAGCTACAGTAGGAAGATTATGTAATATGTGAGACCATTCTACAGCCGCACGTGAGCCCGTATCGGTCTTGAATACAATGGCAAAGGACAGTAAAACATTCATAACACATTATATTGTATTGCTTGTTCAATAACTCTTGTCCCTGCTGTGACTTTATTAAGTTTGGCTTCCCTTTTAGAACCTGCTATTCTTCTCTGAAAAACCGGGAAACCTCAACAAAGACTTTGTGTCGTATTCCTTTACAGCAGCATGTGGCTGGATAATGAAAACCATTATATGGAATTTTGAGTTTAGCTCAAGAAACCCCATTATCATTGTCATTGTCACCACAGCAGGAGCAGCATTGGCACCACGGCTACCTCCACCACCATCATCATTGCTGCCGCCATCAACAACGCAACTAAACTCACCGACACCATTATCAATATCAATACCAGTTTCCCCAGAACTATAACCACCATCAATCTTGAATTCCTTACACCCTTGGTAGCAGAAAGAAAGAGAACGAAGAGAAGAACTCCATTTATCAGCCAAGTGTAGAAAACTCATTTTAGATTAAGCTGTGAAAGTACTTCATGTACTTGAAGAGTTGTACCCAAGAATTTCAAAGTGCTTTTGCCTTTTCAGTATGAGTCAGAAAGGTTATGTATGCACGCAACAGTTTATAAGGATTATACTGCAAGGACACGCACCGGCAGAGTGGCATACTGTACAATAATCACATAAGTATACAGAGGTTAGATTCCCTTAGATTCACCTCTTCCCTGAACTACCTCAAGAGTTATTTCACCCTTTTTGTAGTAAAGCCTGATTTAACCTACTACAGAAATTCAGTTGGTGAGCAATTCCCACTGCCTGAACTATATCAGATGTGCTACCTCATGATGAACAACCCACCATGTGGAGACGGCTCCATTTCCTGTTCAGGTTGGAGCCCAAATCCCTGTCTAGTCTGTCCTCTCGAAGGGTGTAACCTTTCAACTTCCCCCCCCGCTTCTCATCGCAACTCCCTTGGGGGGGGCTTACGACTGTTATAAATGGCAGCGTCAGTGCTCTGCTGCTGCTGGTGATTTCATGTTTCAGAGCGGAAAGGTCTGTGACAGATCTCTGCCTTTCCAGGGACAGCTGTTGAGTTGTGGAGCGGGCCCTGCCTCGGCGCTATGGAGGTAAAATGGCAGGGTATTGATTGGGAAGATAGAAGACTTAACAGCCTGAGCAGGGGCGTCCTTGGGCAAAGTCACGCGCCCTTTGTCCAAACCATTATGACCAACACCCACGGCAAAGCAAAGACACCCTCACACACTCCACACATGTACACGTGTGGACAAGTGCAGACATACAAGCACTGCGCACAAACAACAGCTGCATTATGAGGAATCACAAGTAAGCAACCACCCAAGGCTTTTTCCAATAATAACAATCTCTTTTAATAATAACCACATAAAATGGCAAGATGAGATTCTGCATGACGACACATAATCTGTTCAGTTCCCCTGAGTTATAAGTGTGATGAGAAAATGGTTTTGAGTTCACAAATAAAATTGATTGTTGATTTGATCATAAAGTGCCTGCAGTTGCCTTTGAGATATTAATTCGTAACGTGTTACGAATAGTATTGGCGGGAATTCAGCTAGCACCGGTGCGAATAAAGGGCGACTATAATTAAAAGTCATCATAAAAGACCGGTCAGTCAAATTAGATTTAGAATGCATTCTTCTAATGCACGACATCCATGCATGTACAGAGAATATCTCCAAGCTAACAGGCCAATGTGTTTTAATGAGGCAAGTCTTGCCACAGGGCTCCACCCAAATAATGAACCACTTTAAAAGCAGGGCGTGATAAAGTTACACACTTTAGTATATATCAACAAAAGAACAATACATGCTTTGTGGAAAGAGAACTCACCTTATTCACTTCAGTAAACGTGGTTTCAAGGCCATGAGTGAGTTGTGAAAAGGTTACTTCCTCTGACATATTGAATGGGGAAGGTTAATGAGTAGGCCAGAGAGAAGCTGTGCCACATAGCTGGCATTTAATTAACTGTGCATTTATATGGAGACTAGTGCCTTCATCCAACCAAAAGTCCCCTGCTGTGATTCATACAGACGTGTTTGATTGTGAGCTCTAAAGGCAACATTCTGTTAGTTGCATATGAGCTGCTGACAAAACCTTTGATGTGTTTTATGCAGGCAGGAATTTAGGACACGACTAATCAGATGTCAATGTCAACAAAAGGTTCTATTCTGGACTTCTGTTTGTTCAGGGGCTGTCCGTGTTGATAAATGCCTCTCGGATGAGTTCAATATTTTAAGAGTTGTACCTGCATTTTGAACTACGGCCAGATGTGAATATGGTTTCTATGACAAGTTGACTTTTAAGAAACCACATGCACTGCTTTGCTGCCAACAATGTAGGATGCTCTCGTATGTTTCAAACACTGAAAAAGCATCACCATGAACTCAGCGTCTTCTCAGCTTTGAAAAATATAAAACTAATATTTACATTTTCTCTCACTGAACTTTCCAAAGTTACAAAATGACTTGAAAGAAGTTTTGGATTTCTTTCAGCATTGGCTATGACATGTACAAACAAGTTAGTCCCAAGAGGGAACAAATGTCATTCCATTTAAAATCACTTCATGAGATCTGCTTCAGCTGGTGATGTCTTCTTGCAAACCACCTGGCTAACCTTCATCACAGTATCATAGCGTTTCAATTTGGTCCCGGGGATTGAAAAGTTTTTTTTTCATCTGCAGGCAGTCTTAGATGGTCGCCACCTTTCTGTGAGCGAAGTGAATCAAGGTCTGGGCAGAAATGAGTCTAGAATGAGACAATGTTGCAGAACTTGCAGTGCTTTGAGGTTTGGGTGCCATAGTATGAAGCTGTCGCACACTGCCGGGTTTTATAGGAATGCACTTTCACCAACGAGTTCAAAAATGATACATTTTAATCAGATGGTACTTTTTTTATGGCAAAGAACTTCAAACTAAGCTATCTTTCGGGATTGCATTCCAAACGGCATTGCATCATGTCACCTAAGTCGCACGCCATTCAGCCGCAGTATGACAGTATTGCATTCATGTCTGGGTCTGTCCTTTAACTCTGTTTCTGCCTTTGAACACCATGTTGGATTTCTATCAGAGAATGTTCCTCGTAGGTGGGAGCCAACTAACAATGGGTGTTTGTATTCCGTCTACAGTATCTGTGTTTGATTCAGCCATTGATTGTTTGCGGCGTTTTTTTCAACGGTCCGAAGGGGACAACAAGTGTTCAAATTGCACATTTCATTCAACATAGAATGATGATGCAGAGTGAACTGCGGCCAAGACAAGCACACAAAAGCACACAAAAGCGTACAAACGCACACTATACCGATCAATCTGTCGGGCAGCCTCTGCTGGGCATTATTGGAGAGAATAAAAAGGATGGGAAAATCAATAGGCCAGCGGCCACCCTGAAATGGCTGCTGCCGCAACGTCACACATCGTTTCCACATGTGCACCGCTCCTATCTTTGACAGAGAGAAGACGGAAAGAAATGGTAGGAAGTACAAAGAAGGATGCTGAAAGGAAAAAAGGCCAAGGGCACTCACTTACAAAGTCACAAGAGAGAATGTCTGATGTGATGGATTTGTAATGGAATTTTCCAAAATTTCTGAAACATGCAATTGCACATTTGTTGAATTGCTGGAAATATATGATTCCGAAATAGAAATGGGCCTTCCTCCATGCAGCAGTGCACACGGGCTTGAATGAAACTGAACGGGAGGTGTGAAGTGAGCAATTACTGCATGTGGTCCACTTGAGGCCAAAATGCCCACTTGAAAGCCATGTCCCATTTGCGGAGTGTAATTTCCACAGTGATGCAGGAAGGATGCGCACAGGACAAGCATTCAAGACGCGGGGCAGCACAATTCAAGATGCGGAAAACATATGCTAGTTCAAAGATAAGTAGCAACACGTCTTAAAAATTAGATCACACAACTCACAAACAGTGGGGACTGACCTTCTCAAAGCCGGATGATGACGAGTAACTGCCAAATCTCTAGTCTGACTATTTGGCTTAGTCCTCATTTGAACATGGCTTGAGTCAGTTCTGGCTTAACTGTTATCAGGCATCCAGTGGCCGTGTGAAACAGGCTATGAAAGGCGTTTTGAGAGAGCGTGAGTCACCGCAATCCCAAGAGGTCCTTGAGCAAGCAGCCATAACTGACCACCCAAAATATGACAGTTTGCTGCAGCAGAATGCGAGATTAGACGTGGTTGATACTGGACAATTCAGCAAACCCCAGATTACGTTCAATGAGTGTTTTTTTTTAAATGTTCAGTGTCAACTTTTCCAATATCTTTCTATGATATCTGTAGATGTCAACAAGGGTTAGTAGGATAAATAAAGATTGTAGTCATGGCAAATACATCATGGTTAACTTATGGTGAGGGTTGCGATACTTGGTAAAGATTAGTGAAGGATGAAGGCTGTGGTTGATGAAACTGTAACAGGACGTGAAGCCAGAATCGCTACACACACCTATGCAACATCCCAACATCCACGTCCAAAAACGATCCAGCATGCTACGACACTTTGCTACCAACACTGATACCCAACCTTGGCACTGGATATAAATCATGAGGTGCGGAATCATAGACTGAAGAAAAATACCTAGTGATACTGCACTTCTTATTAAATCAACAATATTAAAAAGTATAGCATTTTTCCAACTTAGATGTGTACATATACTGTATCATGATATATGGAAGATGTGAAGGAAGTGTTAAAGGAGACATATCATGCTCATTGTCAGGTTCACACTTGTATTTTGGGTTTCTAGAACATGTTTACATGCTTTAATGTTCCAAAACATTTCATTTTTCTCTGACACCTGTATCTCTCTGCTTAAAATGGTCAATTTAAGCGCCTTTAAGCCCGCCTCCCGAAAAATGGTCATGGTTTTCCATCTTCCATCTTCATCTGTGCTGTCGCCGTCTTTACAGCTCACTGGGTGCGTCGCCTACACATAGTTTAGCAGCAGTTCTACTGTGACTGTTTATTTGTGACACCACAACCTCATGCGAGTCTTGACGGCTCGTTTAAAAGGCACAGTTTCTCAATATGGGCTGTGTGCATTTCTTTGTGGATTGAGCGTTTTGATACTTTCAGAGTATTGATATAGCACCTAGACCGGCTTTATAATCACACAAGAGTTCCCGCTACATGGTTGTATACCTCTGCCAACCAGTCAAGTTGCAGTTTACATCCATGTTGTGTGAAATTGTAACTAGCGGCGTAGGAATTCTTGAGTTATGGCCCAACTGTGTTTTGGAAGGTCACAGTAATCTTTGACCACCAAATTCGAAGCAGTTCACCCTTAAGTACAGTTGGACTTCTGTGCCAAATTTTGAGAAATTTCCTCGAGATATTCCTGAGATATCATATTCACGAGAATGGACCAGACGGACAGACGTTCATATGCACGGACGGTCGGAAAACAAACGATAATAAAAGACATTCCTGCAATGATTAAGATTTCAATTCTGCAACAACATATTTGTTATAGTGGCAGCATTCATAAAATGTAAGAACAAATTTGAATCAGTAAAAATGCTGATAATCTATTCTTCTGCTTCTTGAAGATGTCTTAATATTATAATGAATCAAGCCGAGATAGAGAAAGGAGGTGATGGAGTAGGAAGGAGACGAGAGAGAACAGTAAGGTTTGGGTACCAAGCCTGGGTGAGCATGACAAGAGGCTGCATCTCAAAGGTCATGACTGGACCTGTTGATTGGCTCTCCCGCATGTCACCCCTCTTCACCTCTCTTTCTCCTTATCTCCTCCTCGGTATGTGTCACAGAGGCCCTCCAGATCCTCCCCTCACTGACACTCAGCCCAGAGTGGAAGACAGAGAAACCAGAAGAAACACATGTTGAATGTGGGAGAAATGAAATACAAAAGAGAGGAGGTGTTTGATTTGGACACTGTGCAAATAGACAGATACACACATGCACACAATACTCTATAGTGGTCGGTAAAATGTATGACAGCATACAGGGAACAACCTGTACCTGACTCGAGGTGGTTACCGCTGCTGGTTCTCTGCACAGAGACTCTGAAAAGCTTATATTTGTGTGTGCTTCCCCTGGGAGTGAAGAGGACGGTGGGTGAGTGAGAAGGTGTATGTGTGATGTAGTTTCTGCTGTAGCCTGTCAGGCCTAGAAAGGAGAGCAAGTCTTTTACTGTGGTAGGTTTTAGAAGAGAAACAAGTGAGTGAGAAGGAAGAAGAAGTTTGTGGTACCATGGAGTGTTATCTCCCTTCCTGCACAGGGGGAAAGAAAAGGGGAGAGGTGAAAGATGAGGAAAAGGGGACAGAGAGACACCGGGGATTCGTAGATCGAGTCCACGGGGGTCTGCAGGACCTGAGAGACTGGGCGAAGGAGAGCACGAGGGCGTGTCAGTTCATAACGGCTTATCAGCAAGCTTTCCCCAGGAGAGGCGGGGTAGGGGGAGGACGAGGGCGGCGGGGAAAGAAAGAGAGATGGAGGATGAGTTAAGGAGCAGGAAGGAGATGGAAATTGCAACGAGAATGAGCTGAGCAAAAGTGAAAAGAGGGGTGAGAGTGACATAAAAACAGAGAGTAAATGGAGGAGAGGAGCGCGCGGGCCACATGTGGGATAATTACTTGGCAAGAAGTCAGATAAAAGGAAACAGTATAGAACTCATGGTGATGATGGGAAAAAAGGCAAAAAGGAAATGTTGCAGAAAAGCTGGGAGTTGTATTCAGAGAGTGTGAAAGAATGAGTAAAAAAAAAAAGGGTCGACGAGGAGTGATTAAAAGGATGAACGGAGGCAGGGAGATGGAGGAAGGGAAGGAGGGTATCATGACTTTGCAAGTGCAAAGAAGCAGCAAAAGGCCAACGGAAAGAGGCTTTACCAACAGCGAGGGACATCAGGCTGCCTGACACTCCTATCTCTGTCCTCACCTGTTTAATAAAACAGAGGTCTGCACTGATCAATACACACCTATACACTGAGACACACTGCACGGCACACACACACACACACACACACAGACTGCTTTACATTCTGAACCATCACTGGACTGAAAGCCTGAGGAGGAATGTGTCATCTATCCATCCACTCCTCCCTCCCAGCCCTTTAGTGGGGAAAAAAAGTATTTAGTCAGCCACCAATTGTGCAAGTTCTCCCACTTAAAAAGATGAGAGATGCCTGTAATTTTCATCATAGGTACACTTCAACTATGAGAGACAGAATGGGGGGAAAGAATCCAGGAAATCACATTGTAGGATTTTTAATGAATTAATTGGTAAATTCCTCGGTAAACAAGCAAGATTTCTGGCTCTCACAGACCTGTAACTTCTTCTTTAAGAGGCTCCTCTGTCCTCCACTCGTTACCCGTATTAATGGCAACTGTTTGAACTCGTTATCAGTATAAAAGACACCTGTCCACAACCTCAAACAGTCACACTCCAAACTCCACTATGGCCAAGACCAAAGAGCTGTCAAAGGACAGCAGAAACAAAATTGTAGACCTGCACCAGGCTGGGAAGACTGAATCTGCAACAGGTAAGCAGCTTGGTGTGAAGAAATCAACTGTGGGAGCAATTATTAGAAAATGGAAGACATACAAGACCACTGATAGTCTCCCTCGATCTGGGGCTCCATGCAAGATCTCACCCCGTGGGGTCAAAATGATCACAAGAACGGTGAACAAAAATCCCAGAACCACAAGGGGGGACCTAGTGAATGACCTGCAGAGAGCTGGGACCAAAGTAACAAAGGCTACCATCAGTAACACACTACGCCGCCAGGGACTCAAATCCTGCAGTGCCAGACGTGTCCCCCTGCTTAAGCCAGTATGTCCAGGCCTGTCTGAAGTTTGCTAGAGAGCATTTGGATGATCCAGAAGAGGATTGGGAGAATGTCATATGGGCAGATGAAACCAAAATAGAACTTTTTGGTAAAAACTCAACTCGTCGTGTTTGGAGGAGAAAGAATGCCGAGTTGCATCCAAAGAACACCATACCTACTGTGAAGCATGGGGGTGGAAACATCATGCTTTGGGGCTGTTTTTCTGCAAGGGGACCAGGACGACTGATCCGTGTAAAGGAAAGAATGAATGGGGCCATGTATCGTGAGATTTTGAGTGGAAACCTCCTTCCATCAGCAAGGGCATTGAAGATGAAACGTGGCTCGGTCTTTCAGCATGACAATGATCCCAAACACACCGCCCGGGCAACGAAGGAGTGGCTTCGTAAGAAGCATTTCAAGGTCCTGGAGTGGCCTAGCCAGTCTCCAGATCTCAACCCCATAGAAAATCTGTGGAGGGAGTTGAAAGTCCGTGTTGCCCAGCGACAGCCCCAAAACATCACTGTTCTAGAGGAGATCTGCATGAAGGAATGGGCCAAAATACCAGCAACAGTGTGTGAAAAGTTTGTGAAGACTTACAGAAAACTTTTGACCTCTGTCATTGCCAACAAAGGGTATATAACAAAGTATTGAGATGAACTTTTGTTATTGACCAAATACTTATTTTCCACCATAATTTGCAAATAAATTCTTTAAAAATCAGACAATGTGATTTTCTGGATTTTCTTTTTCTCATTTTGTCTCTTATAGTTGAGGTATACCTATGATGAAAATTACAGGCCTCTCTCATCTTTTTAAGTGGGAGAACTTGCACAATTGGTGGCTGACTAAATACTTTTTTTCCCCACTGTATATACGTATATAAAAAAAAAATCAATCTCACAATATGAATGTATACATGCGCAATCATGAGAGATCACACTCAAACCGTTTCACAGTGTTTCACGGACCAATTTACAAGCTCTAAGCGGAGTTTGTCTCGAAGTGTTTGTGCTCGCACTCTCCTCTCATACATTAGGAGGTGGAAAGCAGATTGGAATTTTAGTTGTACAAACGTTACTAGGACGCAAGCCTTTGCCTCCTTTGAAATGAGGATTTATCTCAATGGGTAAAGCCAGGAACAACAGATTTTACTTTTCATTCCTTTTTTTTTTTCTTTGCAAAGTAAGACCGATGCCAGACTTGGCGTGATTTACAACAGAAGAAGAAGAAGAGAGAGCTGCAATGCAGAGGAAAGGAGCTACAACAAAACATTTAATTAAATCTAATTCAAACACAATTCAACCATAAATCCAGTCACAAGATTTGAATAAATGAGTGTGAATACTAATACAAGCTGAGTGCCATCTAGTTCCACTATAGTGAGAAGAAGGCAAACATCTCTTCGTCCAATATCTCCAAAACTAGGCTACGCACCAAAATAATCTTGACTGATAAATACCACTACAGATAAGAGTAAAAGAAAGTAACTCTCCCTTTAAGTATGTAACTCTAAAATGAGTTTTGTATTTACACATTCAGTCTCTGCCCTTAAAATCCCCATCGTGAACTACTGTGTTCATGTAACCACACAATACTGTTAAGTGCTTGTAATTAAAAGTATTACAGCTGCCCTACATTAGCTCAAAGCAGTCACACCCTGAGAGTCCATTTGTGTTATTTAGGATACTTAGTCAAGTCTAAATGTCCTCTACACTGAATTTGTACTTGAATAAATTCACAGCCCAAGTCATTTACACAATCCTCAGTAGAGATAACCCCAATTACTGCTTCTGAAGACACACACACACACACTAACACCCACACACACACATAAACGGCTACAATATAATATGCGATGTACTCAGGAATTGAGAGCCGGGAGTCAGCAAGACGATAAGCATGAGAAGATAAAGATGGACAAGGACAGAGAGGCGGGAATAGAGATGGCAAGGAGTTCTCCGTTTGAATTAAAGTGAGGTCAAAGGTGAGAATGCAGGGGATGGCTGATGATGGCACGGGAGACCTGGACTCAAACACAACCTCTGTCCTCTGCTCTCCCATTCCCGTCCCGTCCCATTCCCGTATATTTCCCTCTCTCTCCCTTTGGCTCTTACGTCTATAAGATACCATTCCCTGTATTCAAAATACCCTCTACTGCGTCCACGTCTTGAAATAGATTGTTTTTGAGATGCTCCGACTTTATCGACATGCATTTGGTAGATCTGTGTCTTCTGGCTCCAGTTTTGTATTTGCCAAGGCTTAGCTGTGGTAAAATAATAGTTCAGTCCAGTTACACAGCAAAGCTATAAAAGTCCAAGGATTATCTGGGATGTGTGTTTGTTCTCGAGGGTTAAGACAGCTGTACAGTGGATCAACTCAACGTTAACTCTCTGTGTGTATGTCTGGTGAGTGTGTACTTTCAGTACAGATGAGTACACAGCTTTGATCAGCAGATACTTTCAGTTCATCAATACCACTGCTCATGTTTTTTTTATACATAGTGCAGTTTATGGTTATCCTCCACAAATTATAATAAAGTCTGCTTTCATTGGCATCACTTGCTGTGTGCATTATGTGTCTGTTATATCAAAGAGTTATATGTTTGTGCTCTGTGCTGTTCTTTATAACTGTAGTTGAGAGTAACTGGAACAGGGTTGAGGGTTCTGAGAAAAACACACACGTAGCAGCGTTAAGCTTCAATTTACAGTCTGTCTATTAACACCTCAACAGCCCCCCGTTTAACAAACTACAGTGTTACAAATTGGGGCAAATAAGCAACAAAGCACAATTTGTTGGCTCAAAGCACTGCAGTACAAGCTTACAGAGCTGCAACCACAGCTGTAGACTCTAGGCCCAATTCAAACAATCTATAGCGCATGCTATGAAGTGCATTAAGGGCGTGACCAACTTCACATTTTCAAATGGTGCATAATCACGCAAAGATAGGAAAAGGGGTTGTGTTTAGTCTCTTAATAAGGTGCTGCAGACTTACGCCTTCGTGGACCCTGGAAGTACAGCAACTTTCTGTACCACCCCTGTAATGAAGAAACTGAATCTGCAGGGTACCAACACCAACATCATGTTGCGCACTATGGGCCAAGAAAAGGTTGTGTAAAGCCAAATACTTGCAAGACTGGAGGTGTCTAAATTGGACGATAACCAATTCTTTGAGCTCCCAGAAACATTTACGCAGGAAACGATCCCAGTCTCAAAAGGCAACATCCCTACTCAACGAGACATTGAAAGGTGGGAATATCTGAATTAATTAATCATGGTTGTGTTTTGGGAGTAACATGAATTAAAACAGAGTATCCCATTCACTTGGAAGGACATGTGCAAATTCACCTGGCACACTTGTAATGGCTGATTTAACAAATTGGAGAAGCCATCGGTTTACCGAAGGGAAAATGTTTTTGAAAGGCTAAACGCCAACATGTATAGATTGAAGCAGTTGGAAATCGCAGTCACTTTTGCAATCTAATTCTACATATGGTATAATGATAATACTATTAGTGTGACCTAATTTTTTATCTTTAACTGTGCAGAAATACTGGGTTCAAACACAATGAATAGACATGCAAAAATAATAGTACTAATAATAAATAAAAGCCATTGACGGCGCATACGATCTGAATAATGCACCCTTTAAATAGCAAGAAAATACTGCGCCGCTGACTTCAGAGCAGGTATTTGTCGGTCAATGACGCACTTGGGCTGCCATAAGAGAGCAACGTGCCAACAATGCGCCTCGCCTCAAATCATTTTAAGACCAATGGGTGCACAGATGGGCTCGAGCTGTGAGTGCCGGGCGTAACAATGACAACTGCGTCGGTCTGAAACTAGCAACGACAGCTGTGCTGTGCGCCGCATTGCGTCGGGTGTAAGACAGGGCCCTTGGTCTGATATGAAAATAAACTTTGATTCATAAACTAGTGAACATTCACATGAAACGGATGTCGTCTTCTACTTTATTGATGTTTCTTATATTTGCTGTGTCGGGTACAAGTGGCCACTGGGGCCATCCAGGACGCTCTGATATTTGTCCTGCGTCCTTCCACCGCTTAGTGTTAATAAGGGAAATTGCGGTCTCCTGTGTTATGAAGAGGCAGCAATTTCCAACAGCTGCGACCATCGGCTTTCCTCTGGAACAAAGACAATGTTAGTTTAACGCTAAGGAGAAGCCAACGCTGCTTTCAGCAGTTCACCTTGCTGCCTAAAGGTTAAACTGTCTGTTTGGTAAAGCGTGATGGTAATTCTGTTAATGGCTACAGTTATTTCACTTTAGTACAAAGGTTGCTGTTAGGCCTTTCTGGAAGTGCTCTTTGATTCAGCAACGATCTGTATATGTGAGTGTGTGCTAATGTCTACAGGCTCTACCTGACTGTTTCACACCTGGAACCAGCACACACACACACACACACACACAGTCACGCAAATAATCAATAATAAGCTTTCATATTAATTGATATTTAAATAAAATTGATTGTGGAATGAAAGCATTTTTATTTCCATATCTATACAGATTATTGTGCCGTGTCGCTATTAATTTCAGTATCGATTCATAAAGAAAACATGGTTTTGTAACAGTATACATGTTTACTGTTCCGATTGAAATCCCCTGTGGTATTCAACCGGACATGAATCACCTTTGTTTTGATTACCTTCCACTGCCTTAAGGCCAATCAGGGCTTTTGAAAATCAGTAGAGTAAACATTTTGTCAAAATCTGATCTGTGGTATCAACTAAGACACATGGACAAACAGAAGAGCCAGACAGCATTTGAACCCTGCAACCCTCTCCAGAGGCTGTGCAATTTAAAATCATTATTTCAATCATAGATGATCGTTAGAAATGTTTAATGTGGCTAACAATACTCATGATGATAGACAATAATTGGATCCTGCATTTATTGTCCCATCTCTATTTTCTTCCAAGTGAAATGGTTATTAAGAAAACAGCACAAATAAGTACAAAACCTTGACTTGCCATGTTGAGCCTTATAGCAACAATAACTGTGTTCTTTGGCTGCTTGCGGGCAACGAATCAAGCTGCAAACAGACATTTTTAATCACCAGTAAATAAAGTTGTTGTGGCAAATTGACCCTGGTTTGGTATTCTTCAAATGGTAAGAGTCATATTACTTCTCCAGTATGTTAACCTGCTGATCACTACCTTTGTGTGTGTGGCTTTTGGTGCCGGTATACTGTAAAGTGCATTTTTGAGAACTTTTTCACTGCCTGCTGCTGCTGGAAATGACGCTGATGAGAATCCATTGTTAGAATAAAATATTGATCAGTGCAGCTTTACAATTATTGGTTCTCTTCCACGGAATTTCATCAACTATTTTAACAAGATATTCTGTTAAGTAAAAGACAAAAACAGGATACTATATATATATATATATATATATATATATATATATATAACCTCTTTTGCAGAAGCAACAGTTTGGTTATAAGTGAGTTTAATCTGTATATCTATGCGAATCACACGTATTGTAAAAAATGAGATCAATTGTGCCCTGTTTCACCACGGCTATTCTAGAAGTCAGCTTCAGACCAAAAGGAATTAAATGATGGTCTGATCCATCACACTGCCAAGTTGTAAATGGATGCTAAGCCCTTTGCGTTGACCTCTAAACTGCCACTATTGTATTTATAATCTAGAATAGCAAAAAGGGGGATTCTTTATTCAAAGTCTCAAATCACGTTTCACCGTGACTTCTCATAGAACAACCCTGAGAAAAATATTCTTCCCCAAAACTCGACAAGAGCTCCTCTGGCTTTGAGCCATGTCAACAAATCAAAGTTTGTTTTGACATGATTTGTACAGCCGATATGCTCGCAATGGGGAAGCTAACTTGCATCAGACGGACGTCTTATTATTTTTTTCATTGCATGAAAGTACACAAATTGGAGTTTCTTAACTAATAAAAGCACATACAGTTGTGGTTCTTCATCTGAAGACTTCAAATGTTCTTTTCTGCTCCTCCCACCTCTGCTGTTAACTGGGCCTTGATCCTCCCCGCCATGGGAAGTGGTACTTGCATAACAGGATTAAAGGCTGAGACAGTTTCCGAGGTGCGGCTGGTGGTAAAAGAGCATCCTCGATTAGGAACCTCCTCTTCCACTGCCACCAGACCCCGAGGCTTGTGGGTGCCTCCTGACAAACTGGCCTGTCTTTATTGATGACAGTGATTGATCACAGCCTCCGGGGAGCTATGAGCAATACAGTTATTTGTAATTGAAAGTTCACACAGTGCCACAGCCTGCGAAAACACACACTCACACACACTCATCGTCCTCCTGAGAGGTCCTACAGGCACAAAAACCCCACATTAGGGAATGATACACATACATTTAGAGTTTGCAAATGTTTGTGCAGATTGAGCTAGACATTGCATACACACACACACACACACACACACACACACACACACACACACACAGCTTTGTGTCAACCGACTAGGAAGAGCTTGGCTGACAGAATCGATAAGGAGTGGAGACTCATAGTGCATGCACAGCCTTGTCTAGCCAGCCCTCCCTAGTGTGGCATGACCAACATACCAGATAGAATCTGTCCACAAATCCACAAAGCACCCCTGCTCTGTTCCTTTTAATTAGATTTTTTTCTGTCGTATCCTCTGTTTACACATTTTGTCCCCCTCTCTCCAGCTGTGACTCTCCACTCCTCTCTATATCTTCCTCTTTAGGTTTCCTAAAATGGAAAAAAATGAAAGAAAAAATATACATATTTATACATAGTTTTCTGTCCTCTCCCGTCGATTTGCTTTCTCTCTCCGTCTCTTGGCCGCTCCCGCTGCCCCCCATCTGCCCCTCTCCCACCTGCTCTGTATCCCTCCCTCCATACTGAATAGATGCTTGCAAGTATGTTGGCCTGGCTAAACTATTAATTAATCCCAGAGCAAATGAAAAAAGCCATAAGGGGCAGGGAAGCAGTAAGCTGACAGTTCAAACATTTTAATCACAAGGCAGCAACTAATATGCTAACCGGTGTGTGTGTGTTTGTGTGTGTGTGTGTGTGAGAGTGGGGGGTGAATGTGTGTGTGTGTGTAAATGATGTCAGTGGGCTGAGATGGATAAACTGCATTAACATATTATACTGCACGAGCAGATATTAATAATGTGCATTCAAATCTTTAAAATGTAGTGAAAGATAATGACAGTAATTGGCGCCTGTGCACGAATCCACGCACCCACGCACACCCACACACGCACACTAACTGAGAGGAGGATTTACTTTCTAAGGGAAATAAATCCTCCTCTTAGGTTGCTTCGGCAGTCTCTAGAAACTGTGTATCTCTGGCTGTTTGACAGTGGATCAAACTCTGGGCCATTAAGAACACCTTTAGCCACTGGTGTGTGTGGGTGTGAGAGAAAGGGAATTGGGGGGATAGAAATAGAGACAAAGAGCGAGAAAGAGAGAGAGAGAGAGAGAGAGAGAGAGAGAGAGAGAGAGAGAGAGA
>NW_022280054.1:10009336-10017216 GCF_004355925.1 Anarrhichthys ocellatus | reverse complement strand
AGAGAGAGAGAGAGAGAGAGAGAGAGAGAGAGAGAGAGAGAGAGAGAGAGAGAGCTTGTGGTGCAGCCTACAGCCAACTCAGTCTAAATAGCTCCTTAGGGAATCACTAAAGCGCAGCAATCGATTTCAACAATGGATGGCTTGAAAAACTAAATAAAAAAAGGGGGATGGGGTGTCCTTTCCTCACTTCAGTCGTTTCCTTCTAAACTATTAACTCACCTATTAACTGATTCCTTCACTAACGAGGTAACGAGAGAGGCGTCCCTGGAGCTGTAATGACTGCTTCCAAAAACCCGGCCCCACTGTAAGTCGTTCACCTGTCTCCGCTCTGTCTGCTCTGAGTAGAACGATGGAGACCGTTGGATTATCCCCTGAAACCCAATTAAAGTAGTCGTAAGAAGTGGATCGTGTGGATAGTTGCTCGCACATAATCATCTAATTGGAGCACAATCTGCTTCTGTCTTACTTTTCATGCTAATTGGTTGGCTTAAAAACAGAGTAAATACATGTGTGAGAGTGGTGTTCATGGGGTGGAGGAGCTGCATTTTCATTTTAAACGGTAACAGATTCAAGGCGCCCTGTTATGCTTCTGTATTTGTGCCGTAGTTCAAATACAGTCTGCAATTAACTTTCTTTCATTTACTGATTAGAATACAACCGTGTCTCGTATAACATTCTTTTCTTAGAGTAGATGCCATGCAGTTCATTTGCCTTGTTGTCATCTGGTATCTTGATGAAATGCATCAATGCTGGAGCGCAAATTCTACAATCAGTCCATTTCCTTACGCTCCAGTATGTTACTGGGAGGAATCAGCTTGTAGTGCCCAGTGTTTGAGCACAATGTTTACATGTTTGGTAGAACACCTGAACCTTTTTACATCTCACAACAAATGGAAGCAGAGATGTATAGAAGTTGGATTGTGTTTGATCTCAATACATCGCAATTGCATTACGGCTAATCAGAAAATAATGACAGCACATGACAGTTTGTGCAGCCTCAGCACTGCTCTAATGAATGATTAGTGTCCTTTGTAGTTGTTTGTTTGTTTGTCATAGAGATGAACAATGGAAGAGTTTTTTCCCCTCAACATTTACCAAAACAATGACTTTCTCCACACAACAACAGCCGCGTCAGCCAAACATATCTCTAAGCGGCCTTGGACTCTAATCACGCGTAAGGTCAACCCCCGGTCAATTATGTAGTTATTTCTGCTTGGTCAAGCAATTTGGATTTTAATCTCACGGCTGTTATTTCAAGATGCACTTCATGAAGTATGGAGCTAGCCAGTCGGCGGAATGCATATTACACCCATCTCCTGCATCATGATCTCAAGGCAAACAGGCCAGAACAACCTCACAGACTATCACCTCTATAACTACGATTGGTCAGGGGAGGGCCGGAGAAGATCATTTGATAATTTGCACATAATGGTTATTTGAAATATAATGACAAAACGCGTCAGAATCTCATCAGTCAGCTCCTTGTGTCTCTGGCTCCCTCCCCTTCCTCCTATCTGCGCCACAGGACCCACCATGGAGTGCTTTGGAGATTGGCTACAACGCTGCAGCTTACAATGAGACAACAATTAGTGTCAGAAAGCATCACTCTCTGCGTTCTCACACCAGGGCCATTATCTCGCATCAGTTTAGTGCGTACAGATGAACAAGGAGGATCTGGAGCTGTAAACATTCTTGAGTTGAAATAAAATTAAACAGAAAGACAGAATGCCTTTTTAAGAGCCTTTATGAGGAGCAGATTGATGTGCGTGCCAATGTTCGCATATGTTGTTTTTTTTTTTCACCTGTTTTGTTAAAAATAAAATGTATGCTGTGCACTTAAATTGATTGTTGATGCGCTTTACAGTTTCGCCATCAAAGGAACGGGGAGCTGCCGTTGTTTGACTGCTGGCTCAACATCAAATGTCCTTGAAGGGAACTTGCCACACGCAATGTAGCAAACTGGACAAAACTGCCTTCTTACAATGCAACATGCTTGAAATACAAAGCAGCAGGTCATGTATGGAAGGCACAGAACTAAGGGAACTGTGCTTACTCTAACGGCGCCATTAACTATTGATAACATTTTTATCAATTTAGAAGCGTAACAGTCTGAGAGTTTATTAAACAGACACTCGGGGGGGAAACTAGAAGGTAAGGAATTCATCGACTATAAGGGGTTATGTAGATTATTGGCACTAATATGCCGGAGCCATCATAACATGTTGAGTTCACATTTTATTTCATGGTAATTCTTTTTAAAGAATTGCTAACATCCAGCAGGCCTTCCAGCAGATAATCAATGGGTTTAGTTCCCTGAGAGGAATCTCTTCTTTTTAATCAGTTACATTTCAATAGTGAAGAATGATGGATGACAGGAAGTAGTGAGGATTTTCTCTCTATGATGGCGACCATTCGGCATTCTGTTTGTTCACTCGCTGCGTAGAGCTGCACCATGCCGAGACCATGCTGAGCTATCCAGTCACGAGAGATAGCAGATGGATAAAATGTTTTCTTGCTCAAAGGCCTCCGCAGAATTGCACTGGATTAGGATGTGGGGTGCTGTGAGCGCAGCCGATGTCTTAATGTCATTTCTGCCTTGGGATGAAGTCCCAAAGGTACGGTATGTTAATGATCACTGGAGGTAATTTTCTTGCAGTACCTGTAATGAGAATTACTCCTCTCAAAGTGCCTCTCTGTAGTCAGTATTTTCAACATGTATCAAATGAGAAAGCCTGCTAATTAACAGCTACTTTATGTCATATACTGTACATATTTTATCTGCCTTGTCCTGATCTCAGGAAATCAGCAGAATAGCACTCTCCTGTCATGCCTCGTTTCCCTTGCCCATTTTTCGCAACAATTTAGAAAGTCCAACTCCCTGTACACTGCAGTCCTTGTCACTGCTTCTTCTGCTGTTGACTTGATGTGTATCAGGGGAAGCCACGTGTTTCTTCTGATACACACTGATACACAACATGAGCTGAGATTTACAGTTTCCCAACCAGAACCCCACTACCCTTCACAGGAGAGTATAAATCTCTATCGGAGCAACGAGGCCACGATCCTCACCAGCTTCCCACTTTAAGTTTCTGAGCAAAAACTCTCACCCTACACTGCCATCTTTCTAATGCTCTTCCAGACCCCATTTACGCCTGGAATTATCACACATTCAGTATCTGAATAAGGGACAACGTATGTTATTGAAACATGTAAATGCCTGCAGAAGATATTGCACATTGCACAGTTGGGCTAAATTCTTAGGAGAAAAATACATCAAACGAGTCTACAGGTCAGCGAACTAAACCTGCAAGAAAGCCTGGCGAAGAGAAAGTTCAGGGTTGTCATTGCATCATCGCTTATCTTGACCTGAGCTGTGTCATGTTGGTTGACGAGTCCACCAGCTCCAATTAAATATTGCTTATGCCCCTTGTAGTCTTCCACATGTGACCTTATCTCGGAAGACTTATACATGGTAGTCAACGGTGAGGGACAAACATTTTTGTTTTATTTCACTTGAATTGTGCCTTGAACTACCACACATGATGTTTGCCAGATCATAATTTCGATAACCCAGATACAGAATGCGTGTTAATACCAGGTGAAAGACTTGTTTGTTGTGCTGCAGTCCTCTGTCTCATGCCGGTCTACCATTTCCAACTAGAACTGCATCAGTTTTATTAAACTGAAGAAAGGCCACTTCCACAGTTTAGGAGACTAATAAAAGTGTTTTCATGAAACGCTGCTGGCCTGTGAGAAAAGCTGTTGATGCCGGCCACCCACAGCGCAGCAATGTGGCAAGATGTTTGAGCCCATGAGCATAAAGTAAATTAATAGTTACCAGGAAAAGTCCCTTGGGAGTTGGATGTTTGCATGGCTGACAGGCAAGGGAATAGTCCCTTTAATTTATATATGAGGTTATAAAACTCTGAAGTTGCTTTTTCTTTTCATCCTTTTGGCGCTGGATGATTATGTGCCATTCTGTCAAGTGCATCTCTGGCTTTGTAATGTTTTTTGTATGGATTCATGAAGCAGCCTCGGGCATCTTATTGATGCACAAGCGTCTATATATTAGGGAAGTCAGATGCAAAATCACACAGTGCAGGGGCCCGTCTGACACTGTTTGCATCTTGTCATAAGCAGAGTTAGAGGTTTTGTCGGGCTGACATTGATGTATGCAACAGACTTGAATTTCATTTGATGCGCTGATAGCTGTAGTGGCACATTCCCTCCTGCGGATTCAGTAGTGCCTGCATATCGAAACAAAAGCAGTATTGTTTCTACAGCAAGCTGAGGGACTCGTATACAGTGTTGAAGCCAGTCAAATGTACGCCAGCACGCAGAAGAATATCTTCTTTCAGAGCTGAGTGACTGCATTTGTTCCCTAAAGAGACAACTTGGCTGATCAGCAGAACAGCGATTGACAGTGATAAAATTCCTGTCCTTCCGGAGAAAAGAAGTGTTTAACTCACGATGTAGCGAAGCAAAAAACACTTTGGCTGTGTGTGTAAGGAGGACGTCAAGTGTGAGGGCAAATAATTACGTGTCCGGGTTTCCGTCTACATGTGTGAGACAGTAAGTCAGAGCCAGAGGGAATGAGAAAGAAATCGTATAACTTTTAAAACAACTGCTGACTAATTCCTGATTCAGGTCCACAAACTTCTGCTCAACTCAGCGCACGGTTTGCTCTCGCAGGAAAGACAATCGCCTGCATAATTACAGCCGAGGTGATTTACAGCTGCAGATATCCGAATTCATCATCTGTATCGTGGGAAACGATGTCAAACAGAGAGAGTGAGCGACCGCAAAGCCTCATAATGTTGTTCAATTAGATCGTGTTATTCATATCCATGTGCAACCTTGGAAATCTTGTTAGTCTATCTTTCAATTGGCTTCACATTCACTCCACTTCATTTTATTTCACAATAATGAGAAGATGAAAGAAGCCAGGATCAAAAGAAAAAAAAAGGGGGGAGGGGGCTCTCATTTGCTACTGAATTATTTTTTAAGAGTGATGGAAGGTTGACACAGATGACAGCCATGCCTGAAATTAAAGAGGTTTCCAACAAGGCGAATGATGGACAGTATCTGCTGGCTGTCTTGTTAACCTTCTCTGTGCATTTATATTACTGCCCAAATGAATCTGCAGGCTCAACACTGCAATAAACAGGATTTGAGGACATATTTTGGATGGTAACAGCAATACACTGGAGTCTGATCTTCATTTATGGGAGATAAAACAAATCAGTTACCGGTACTTGATTAAAGGCTTATCTCTTTGGCACATCTTGCCCGTTTATAAGGAGTTGATATTGCCATGGAAGAAGTATACTGATGATCCAATTTTGGAACACTTTATGAACTGCAAAGCCAATCAAATTCAAAGCCAGCCAATTTCAGTTCTCTGTTGTTGTGAGTTGGTGTATACTCTCTTGCTATAACAGAGGCATTCTTTGTGTCTCTGATGCCTCTTCGCTGTGCTCTCTCACTCTGGCCCATCTTCAACACACACACACACACACATTTCCACCCCCAGCGAATGAGCCTCTGCTATTCCTTTCCAGCTTTGCGCGGAGGGGACATTCCATTCCTTGCATATTAAACACCTCATTCATCCACCAACGCATGCATCCACACTCCAGCCTACAATTAGTCCCTTCCTCTGCCCCTGCTCCTCCTCCTGATGCAGCAAACAGCCTATAATCAGCTAGCCACCAATTATGAAGGACAATCACTACGCTGATGGCCGTGGCTAAACCCTGAAACACTTACTCTTACGGGTGCATAGAGTCAGGGTGATTATTGAAACTCATAAGCCACAATTCCTTTTTGTTTTACTTGCCGTGTTAACTGCTGCCTCTAAGGCCATGCGGGACATTAGCTTGAATAGGGCACATAACACACAATGCGCAGATTGAAGCCATCAATCAAGATCACCATGATAGATGGAACCTAGTAGCGAGCTGCAAGTTGAGTCTTCAGATTCTTGACTGCATTCAAACGCAGAAGAAGCTTTTGTTGTTCTTCTTGGTCGGCTTCCTCATAATCCTCTCAGCTGCGAGCCAAGGCGAGAACAAAGAGCCAGTGATAGAACTGCAATAAACGTGATTGAGCACGGACTCAAATTGTCCCTTAGTGATATGGCCTTTTATTTCGCAGCTGGGACAAGGAACTTTAATGACTTGGGTGGAGGCCAGCGAGGCGCTAAGATGGTCTGACAGTGGGATGGCGCGGCACCACTTAGCCCCCGTCTGTAATGGCCCGGACACCTCCATCCCTCTCCAACGCCAAAATGGTCTGGCTCTGTCATCCCTCATGCCGTCCCTTCATGTCGCTGCTTCTCTCTCCCACACATATACCGCGAACACACAACAGAGCCGGGTGGTGATGAAAAGATGAGAGAGAAAGAGAGAGAGAGAGAAAGAGGGGTGAAAGGGTAAATGGAGAGAAAAAAAAGAGACAGTTAATGGAGAGGGAGGACAGTGAAGGCGCCATCAAAGGAGGGGAGGGTCTTGTGAAAGAGGCAGAGAGACAAAGAGAAAATAAGACTCAGGGAGAAACTATGGACCTATATGAATCGAGATAGCCATACTTCCCTTTGTTTCCTTACTGACAAAAGGGCCAAGCCAGCATTTAATGCCTGTGGGAATGCCCGGGTCAAACACTGAGAGCACACAGTGCATCCAATCCTTGACTCAAAACAACAGCAAAGGGATGACTTCTAAGCCGGCGAAGCATCCCTGAAAAATCTCCACAAAAAATTCATGTAATTTTGTTTACTACACCCCCCCAAATAAATAATAAAAAATAAATAAAGAACTCGCCACTTGCCGAAATTCGGCATCGTGTACAATAAGTGTGCGCTGGGCTGAGCATTGAAGCTCATTGTGTTGAAGAGACTCCTGCAAGTTTGGAAGTAAACACTGTCACTTTAAAGGACAAGCTCTATGCGGAGCGGTTGTTTCTTAACATTTACTCCGAGAGCGCACAATTTTCAAACACTATTTTTATTCAATGTTGCTCCCACCATTTATCTTCCTCTCCCTATTTCTCTTTCAGACTCAATACTTTTTTTTGAAGTGGAGACCAAAGACTGAGTTCAGTGTGTGAAGGTTGACATGGCAACTGTACCCATCTCCACTTTAGTTGAAAATAAAAAGTTACTTGCTCAACAAATTGGTCCCCCGAAGCCACGATGTCAGGGGCAGAGCACATTGGAGGACATAAAGGGAGAAGGAACTTTGGCAAAGAGAGACATGTTGAAGCTGTAGGAGGAAAATGGCTCACACAACAAAGTGCAGCGTTGTACTTGAGCACAGGTTTCTCACTTCAATGTTCTGCTTGGGAGTGTTTAGGCAAACTTGGTTGAGGGATGACCTAAATGTACCTCACTTTTTTTTAAAGTGAGGTAATTCTAATGCGTTATTTCAAAAACTGAGGCGAGGCCTGCGGTGAGCTGCCATGCAACGACCGTCGAAAGCTGCGGCTGCTTCAAGCTCAGCGAGCTGCGGCCTAACTAGTGTCAGAGAATACCCGCAGCCAATCGGTAAACACAGTCCTGTGACTCCTGTGAACTGTTGACTTAAGCTACAAGAATCTCTTCCCCCGTCACACCTTCCAAAGACAGAATATTTTAATTTTTCGATGGTGGAGGCCCCACTTCGCCGCTGCCTGGTGAGTTTTCAGCGTTAATTAGGTCAGCATATGAATTGACCCAGTGCACCAGCCACATGCCCCAACAAGCCAGCCTTTGGTCTAATGATGGAACTGTCTGATCAATAATAGCCTCATTGAGTGTCACTGAACTCCTCACATGCATGCTCATATATGCACCAACTCTCTCTCTCTCTCTCTCTCTCTCTCTCTCTCTCTCTCTCTCTCTC
>NW_022280054.1:9970873-10009326 GCF_004355925.1 Anarrhichthys ocellatus | reverse complement strand
CTCTCTCTCTCTCTCTCTCTCTCTCTCTCTCTCTCTCTCTCTCTCTCCTATTTCGATAGTCCACTCTGCCTGCGGGTCGGCAATCTGTCTAGCTCTCATTAGAGATCTGTCATATTAATTAGAAAACCCATTTTTTGGCAAAATAAATTTAAAAAAATGGAGATGTGCTGTGCCACATTTTATACATTTGGGAGGGGAGGGAGGGGGGGTAGTAAGCAGGACAGATAATTCACTTCAAACATTTCTAATCTCATCCTTATTAGCCAACAGTAAACACTCCTTTACACACCGGGGAAGTACATTTTCTGGTATTTTTGTCTTTTCTGGGCCTGTGAGAAAACTATACAGGACAGACAGGGGAATAAAAGTCAGGGAATATGTCACTTTAAGTCCCCGGCAATAAACTATTATCCTGCCTCTATTACCTGCCATAATGCTCCAGTGTTCACGTATGCGTTCAATTTGATTAAAGCTAATCCAAGTGGAAAGAAAATAATAACAAACAGGTATGGGATTGTGTTATTTATTCAACCCTCTCTCGGTTTGCATGCTCAACAAGGACATGGTAGTAATTAATTTGAGCCTGGAGGTTGGAAGGCCCGGGCCTATCGCATATGGTCAATACGGCGGCAAGGGCCGCGCCTGTCCTGTAATAAGCTGACATAGTTACGGCAGTAATTGGCTGGCGCAGCCAAGCGACAAGGGCAGGCCGGATGGAAGCACTGACCGTGGAAAATTAGAGAGGATGGTTTAAGATTGATCACCGAAAACCTCTCCACCGGGCTCCTCCGCTCATAATAGCCCACAAGGATTACAGAAAGGCAGGCGGACTAATCTGAGGGAAGGGAGTATAATTGCAGAGGCCATATCTCTCAGAGCGTTAGCTTTTTAAGACTAGTCATCCGTTTGTGAAAGATGACGCCTTGTATGGAAAAAGGAGTAGATTAAGAAAAAAAAAAAGTTTCATCTTGCATAACTGCTAATTTATCCCCCTGTCCAATATTCTCTTTGATACTTTTGTGCTAACTGAATGTCACCCTACACCATCCTTGATAGGAAAGTGCCCAGCGGACATACCTCAATCACTCCAGGCTCAACACGGGTGGCGATAAAAAGACGTCAGGAGGCAGCGGTGAATGAAGACATAAAGCTCTGCCGGATATGCCTCAAGACTCAGGCGGGGGCGACAGTATTGACAGCCGCGGATGTTTGCCGTTTAGTCTAATTGGGATAGTGATTTCCATATAAACAAGCAACAAATTGTTACAAATGGCGTGTTAAGCGGGAGCGCATAATGCAAGGTGGCGGACGGCGCAAAAGAAATTGGAAGTCGAAACTTGTGCTTAATTGCAGATTGTGGCGTTCTCAGTAGACCGGAAGAGTAAGGGGGTGAAGGAATGGCCCAATTAGGCCATATGGAGAGGATATGGTAGAAGTGAGGGCTGGGGATATCAATGGAAGATGGCATGCCTGTGCAAAGTTGAGGAGATGAGAGAGAGAGAGAGAGAGAGAGAGAGAGAGAGAGAGAGAGAGAGAGAAAGCAAGCTTCGTCACACCTCTGTGTCCCGTTTCTCTAGCTTCTGAGCCCCAGACGGATTGGCTTTGACATGCATGAACATATGCACACAGCCTCCTTGACTATGTAATAAACTGCCATCCACCTACTGCTCCCATCTCCTTCTGATGTGGAACTCCACTCATCTCAACAGCTGCCAAAACACATCTATTCATTTGAGTACCCGCTCTCTCGCAAATGAAGCACCCCCGAGAATCATGAGCATGGCTTCTAAATACGAGTAATTGGCCATCCTGTCAATTTTACTGGCGGAAATGACATGCAGCATACGCAACATGCTGAAACACACACATACAGTACATACACCGCTTTACTGTTTGTGGTCTAAGGCCCGTTTCCCAAAAACGTCTGCGTCCTACATCATCATCAGGGTGGGTGACATTCATGTCAGGGCACTGGCTGCAATGTAAAATTCATGATTTGAACATAAATATAAAGACTGTTTGACAGTCTTTATATTTATGTATTGGGAAGACATTTTCATCAGGACATGGGATATTTATATTCAAAATACTGGCAATTGCTGTATATATATAGCTTGACAAATAGATGGGACCCATATGAATTCCATTTAGCTCTTACTTGGGGGGGAGCATATACTTTTCAAGGTTATGAAATGCATTATATTCTCCTGCTGACATCCTGACATGCTGCTGCAACGGAAGGACCGAGCGAATCCTTTCGACACGTACACTGTGTTTTTGTTTTCCCCACTAATGGCTGAATTTCTTTCTAACCATATATCAAATTCATTTAGTGCCTGATATGCAGTACCGGGCTATCCTGATTTAAATAATTAATGAAGCACTTCTTGCTGCCAAGCAGGAGCATCTGCCCAAAAGAGACACAGAGTCAATTTTCATAAATTTGAAACATCCTCAGGGGAATCGCAGGGAGATGGAGAGATGGAGAGGAGGAAGAGCGGGATGAGCTTAATCTGTACGTTAATGTAGAGCTCCACATAGTTACATAAAAGTTGTTGTAATACATACAACACAGCACCAGCTATACGAGACCGGTTGCACTTCGCCTCCAGGCGATTAAGCCTGATGCTGTACTTAGAGCGTTATATGTAAAGAGACTCAGTCCAGATCCAGCTTACTGTACATGTGATACTATAACAAAAGCACTTATGGTATGTTAAATCATATACTCTATTCCGCATTGCAGATCTACAGTGTTTCTGATTGATCACTGACTAACATGCAGCCAGCTAACTAGAGGGCCAGTGTAGCTAAGTCATGAGAATCTCCTTAAGTTTAGGCAGAAGGTGGCAACAAATATTCATATTTATCACCTTTAATAAGCAGGTGTTGAATATACAGGGAGATAATACAAACCATTACGTGATTAGTTGCTCTTTGACTGACAGTGCTGGAGTTTAACTGCTTACATTGCTGTTGCAATCATCACTGTTGCTCATCTTGGTGCTGCCAGTCATTACTGTTGCTCAGTAATCAGCCCAACATCCAAGCTAGTTCTTTTAATATAAAGCCGAGAATATTCCCATTCATTTGAAATAAATCACGCAATTAGAGTTGTCTGACTGAAAAGATGCCATTTTTTTTGGGGTTCATTTTCTGTTTCCGTGTTAAATTGAATGACAGGAACTACATTTACGCGTTACAATTAAAGACTCCCTCTTCAAGATAACATTTTTTAATCCTAAAGATAACAGTTTTCCAAAAACCTTTGGCTCATTCCCTCACATACATTTTCAAAGAGCAATTCTGCAGAGAGTTGGCAAATGTACAGCACTAAATCACTGCAGAACTACCTTACACTTCCCCATTAGGATCCCTCGATTTAGAATTATGTCAGAGTAATCCTGCTTATTCCTACATAATGCCAATCGTGAACGAGACAATTGATTTACTTAATGTCTGTTCAAGGTGGAGCTTTTATTATGATGCTTGATAATGCATCATATCAAGGCCCAGGGTTGCCTACCTTGCTAAACAGTGAAGTCTGCCCCCGGTGTTTTGTCCAGAACTACAGTGTATTTCTGACCGTGAGTAGCTGTAACTTGGGTGCGTGAAGCAATTATGTCATGGCAGGTGTATTGCTGAGAACCCACAGAAGTGCAGTGTTTTTTTGTATGAATCGTTCTCAAGAAAGCTGCATGCAGCAACACATCAGGCCAAGCATTCAGTCGGTTCTGAACTGGTATGTTTTGAACGGGCAGTGCACTATTACAATCTAAATTTACAGTCATCAGTTATATGAAAAAGCCAATTACTAACAAACAGCAGGGCAAGAATACGTAACAATTAACTAAACTGCGCGAGCCGGTCAAAATAACACTGTTATCTTTAAATCTTCATGTGTGGCGTCGGCCTACAGTTTATGTTAGCCATCTGTGTGTTTATTATAACAAAATGCCCGGGGGCTGTACGGTTTGTGCATTTTGATAGTTTGTTTATTGGCTTGGCTCCGGGTTGGCAGAGAAGAATGAACAACTTGTGCTTTTTTCTATTTTTTAAGTCCTCCCTGCTGATGGGGGACTGCTTCGCAAGTAAGGGAGCGTCCAGTGGCTCCGTGGGACAAGCTTCAGTTAGTGGCTGCGGTGGGAGTCACAGCGGGGTACTGGAGCACTGGGTCTAAGCTGTGTAACAGCAGCAAAATAAAGTTTATCAGGCAGGGAGTTGCCGCAGTTGTTCCCCAGCATCACAGCCCTTGTGCTGGGTTTTGCTCCGGCTAAATTCCAGCTAACTGCTGATGGAATCTCCGCCCAGCTTCCGGGGCCGCCACACGCTGTACTCCCAGCGAAGCAGCGGTTTCTTTTTTGAATGTTGTAAACAAACATTCTGGCCATATCTTACACTTGCACTTTTAACTGGACAGTAAAAAGTACACGTATTGCCCTCCACATGCCAGTTCTGACACCAGCTTCAGCTTTAGGCCTTTTGTGATAAAAAATGAAAGCTGCATGAGCCAATGTCAGAAAAGTCTAATTCTTCATTTCAAGTTGATCCTATTAGTTGGATTCAGTCTACTTGTGGAGTCCAGTGGCACTCTAAAGCTCTCCGTTGACTATCCAATCAGCGAATTCCCTTCATAGAAATGTAAAAGAGGTTGCAAGCTTCTTGCAGCTTAATATAGCAATGGTCTATAATGTGGCCAAGATTGGCGAAAATTACAATGCTTGAGAAAGTAAAGAACAAATCGTTGGAATTATTCGGATTCTAATCACTAGGCTGTCAACGTTAAAGGCCACAGCGTTTTTCCAAGTGGTGTCTCGGCTATTATGTGCGATTATTCCAGTCTGTGATAGAATGTATGCAATGCAAAATCCAGTACATGTAAGTACATCAGAGGTGCACGCCGAGCAGTCCTGTAGTCCAGGTTTAGGCTTAATCGACTGTCTGTGTGTGTATCTGAGAGAGAGCTACTGAGTGTGTGTGGATGAAGCCAATCAGCAGGATTGAGTCAAGATCTTCAATGACACCCTTAGATGTGTCACTAACCAATTCATCAGCCATCTCCCCAAACTCGTTTCATTGCCACCGTCACCCTCAGAGCTCACACGGCCTTCACAATCACTCACGTCTCCATTGATTAGATCTGTTGCACACTGAGCAGTGAATCATTTTCTTTGCTCGCTGTATGAAACACTGACTGGCTATAGAGACACTGGAGACACCCATTAGATTGCGGATGAATAATATACTGTATGTGCAATACACAGGATATTATAGTGAATTTATTCAAGCTGAAAACAAATGTGCAATCTCTATTCTTTATCAGTAACCATATCGATGATAATGTGAGGGGACTGCTAATTGAAGCGTGGTAGTAGTAGGAAGTGTATTTGTAGTACCAATACAATGCCAATGTGACCCATGCATAATGTAACTCTTCAGTCAGATACTAAGACCAGAATATTCAACAAACAACGGTTGCATTAGGAACTTAAAGTTACGAAAAGGAACTATTATTTTGCGTTGATTTTGGCGGCCCCTGTGGAGGAAGGTGCCAGTGTTTCCGAGCACGAGATTCACTTTAGAACACTTCCCATTTTACTGCAGCAGGGGTCTGACAGTCTGCTGCGCTCAGTCCTGCTTCCCCCGTGCTTCCCTTCCATCCAGCAGACCCAGCAATACGACCTGGACCTCCAGCAGCCTGGTGGACTGGGGGAGCAGCGAGGCGAAGCTCTGCTCCTGGCCGGAGGAGGAGGAGATGCTCCTGACGGGTACTGAGCTCTCCTCCTCTAGACGGAGCTTCCAATTGCAGGTCCAAGGTAGGTTGCAGCGAAGCCGGAGTCTGGGCTGAAGGAGTTTCCTGTGAACCTGAATGATTTTATCAGATTTTGCGTGGAATCCGACCCAGTGGCACTGGCATTAAGAATAAATAAAGAAGTTCAGTCGCCAGTCTTCTCCCTGATGGTCTCGTTTACTTCTGAGGGTCATATAGAGGCATTAGTATTCAAAAAGTATAACCAAACAACAACACAGTAACTTTAAAGTTATTAATTTAATCAGACATGAACCTTACAAGCACATTGTGGCTGTCTTCTCTTAAAATCTTGTGTCCATGATGTCTTTTTGTCTGTTCCATACTTGACTGTATGTTGACAGTTTTGGTTATTGTTGACTGGAGAAAGATAAAGAAAAATGTACACATAACTGGAATAAAATCAGAAAAAGCTTATAAAGCTCTAGTGTTGCAGTTTTGTAATCTTTCAGAATAGCTCAAATGTTCATTTTGTCTTTCCACGTAGAACATAACTCACCAGAGATAGGACTTGTTCAGTGGAGCAGCACACATCAGGTAACACAGCAAAACATACCGAGTGCTTAAACACCTGCACATATGCCGAGCAAGAGGATATACCGTCGCTATTTTTTTGCAAATCTCCAGATTTTTTTCTCTCCTTTTTCTTTTCCAAGGATTCTTTGAAGCAGTGAACTCTGTCTCGGCGAGATGTTCAATATTGTTTTTCCCCAGGATCAACCTGAGCCACATCACACGGTGTCACAGTCAAAGACGAACTGTGTAAGGCAAGGCTGGAATGAACGGAAGCCGCGCACATTTACAACAGCAGCTAATTAGGATTCCTCTTGGAAGGCTTGTCGCATATTGCCAGCCAGCGTGAGACTCCAACTTACAGATGGTGAGAGAAAGACTGCGGTAAAAAGATCATCAAAATCCCTATGTCTCTGAACTACCCTTTACAAGTTTAAGTTCAAGACATGATGCATTTTTAATTAACCCCACTCTCATTTTCCCGTGTAAGCAATTGTACTGTAATGACGAGATTTATCTCTTCTTCATACACCTCCTCTCCACTCGACAGGTGTGAAAAACAGCTTGAAGAGACGCATCTATGAGGCCTCTCCACTCTGCCTGTGGATGCTTTAGAACTGTTCACGCAGTAATTACTCGAGGTGGGTGGTTAAAGTTTCAGTATGCGCCAACCTTATGTGCGTACGCATGTGTGCGTCTGTATTTGAGGATTCTTTTATGCTACTCTAGGCTACGCATTGGGTGTGTATGTGTGTGTTATATTAAACCAGTACCTGTGAAGTTGAATCTACAGTGGTACATTCCCCGGTGGCCTGCAACGCTTGAAATAAAAGTTTTCCCTAATTATTGTTTATTTTTAAACTTATATGAAGTTACGCTTTTATTTTTTCAAGTTCACGTTGAAAAAAAAAAAACACACTTGAGAGATGTCTGCACGATCTGCAACAAGGAGAAGCACACTCTGCCACTGAAGATAATATCCATATGTGCTCTGCTCTCATTTGCGGCTCATGTGTTAAGAATCAGTGGCATCTGACTAATGAGCTCATTAGCACAACTTTCAGCAGAATATTTGTTCCACTTCAATGGGGGAAACTGCTTGTTTGTGTGTGTGGAGACTGTTTATATGTATGTTTAAAGGACAACACCTGTCATGAGAAATCTTTGTAAAAATCTACCTAAGCCAACTTCATATCCTGTCTAAATAATTCAGTTGATGTGTGTGCTAATGCGGGCGTGGCCTTTTCTTTCACGCATGGCCGTGCCATTCTACATGCTCTCGTACATGTGCACGCCTCCTAGGTCACCAATTGTCTAATTGAGTCAGCCTTTACCATGGTGACATTAATCTCTGAAACTATCAGTGACTAGGGGAGATAGCGCAGTAGGACTAAACACTTCCTAAAATATTTAAGGCGGACAGAGAGACAAAAATGGAAGAAATAATCAAAGCTGATTTCAAAATGCTTTTACAACTTATTAGTTAATGAGAACAAAAATGCAAACAGATAACTGGCTGGCGTCCTTTGCCTCTAAAGTGAAAGATTGTGGAGTAATGTGCTCTTGATTAAACAGGGATCCTTTGGTGATTGTGGGGGGGGGGGCACTTGCCAAACCTGTAAAAAAAGAGGGTTTATCGTATTTGACATTCAGTATTGCATCTTAAACTCTCTGTTCAGTGGATCGTGATTTTGATTTAACATTCTCATTTGCATGTTTATTGCCTGTCGAGTTCAACAGTACCGTATACGTTTAAAAGGTGAGTCTCTAGGGCTTAAGCATGCGCTCTGTCCAAAACCGAAATTATCATGTCAATGAGTGTACTTTGCCTTTTAAATAGTACTCAAAGAGTATAGCATTCCATGCTCATTACATAGTTGGACTCACAATAGTTTATGACAAAACATCAAAATCGATGCAGCAGAAGGACCCAGACGTAATCGTCTTTATTATTCCCCGCATTCTTCTTCCTTGCCGAATCTTTGACCGACTTCTTTATTAAGAGGACATGATCTTTTGCATGATGCACGTACACTAATTGCTGCTCGGCTGTATTACTGAAAAAGTAACTGCTCAATGGGTGTTTGCCGTCATATCAAAACACACCTGCTGTTTTCATCCGAAACTACAAGTATCACCAAATCAACTAGGATTGCACTCTTTGGGATCACAACTTTGACATTTGATGGAAAACACACCCTGGGCTTAAAACGTTGACGCTCTAGGTATCCATCTGGTGTTATTTGTTGACATGTCAGGTTAGTGTTAGTATTTTCGCCAGTTACATGTGTATCTTTTTAAAAGATACATTTCTGGGTTCACAGGAAACGTACAGTTTCCGCTCATAACATGCGTGCAATCTCTTCAAATTAAACTTCCAATGTAGGTTTACTTAGTTTTTATCTTCATCCATGCAACAAAACTACTTGGTTAGGTTTAGGCAACACAAGTACTTGGTTAGGCATTAAGTACGCAAGTTGTACGCTGACTTGGTTTCACACCAAACACGAACAATGGTCGCCTGGGTTAAAGTCCTGTGTATTTTTGACTTGTAGAACCTCTACCTCCGCTCCTGCACTATGCCAACTTTCTCACTCTTTACACTACGTCATCTTCGCTGACCTAATAAGGACATCGATGGGTTTAATGGCGTTGCAGCATATCGGTTACATCACCGTCACCAGTGTCCCATTCGGCCCCGTCATGGATTTTGAACTACCGTCTTTACCTTGATAAACACATACACACATTTTAGCGCACACACAACGATGAAGGAGATACAACAACCAAGGAACTATGTCACTGCCACAAGATCTATGGATACGCACAGGCGACCGCCAATTTGTTTTATTGCGGATCGTCTTTTTCTCCCATGTCAAGAGGTCAGAGCAGCCACACAGCACGGATGCAGTCGCTGGTCTGCTGCAGCTCGTACGCATGTGGTGTCTATTTTGCTGAGAAAAATATGCTTCACATGCCGAATCTGTAGATGAGTCTCCCGCAGCCGAGCCGCGCTGTTCACGGTCCATTTGTCTTTTGTACTGTAGGCTTCGGTGTGTAGTCTATTTTCGGACTCTTCACTCACAACACAAAACAACATAAATACTAGGCTACTAAGCCTGAGTGAGGAACATTACATTTACCAAGAACAACAGTCAGAGCGTTGGGAACAGAATTAAACACCAACCTCATCCCACCGCCCCCACTACACACATACGGAATAAACACCCTCTTAACTCAACCAAGACTTCTCGGAAATTTGAGTTTCAAACAAAGTTAACTCCTTGCAAGTCACTAAAGAATAAGAGCAAGTGAAAAGAGGAAACCCTAAGCACAGGGATGTAGGATGAGTCGAGAGGAAGATGGCACCTGACTATGGAATGACTCACAGTCAACTTCCCATAGCAATCCTAACAATCACCACTGTAGCAAGGTTTGACGGCACACTATCTCTATCATACTGCATCTGCATGCAGCACATTCCATCCCTCAAAGGCGCAATATTTTCTATGCAATTCAATTTATCAGAAAGACATTACTGACAAGCACTCTGTCATACAACCACAGTGTAAAAGCAATTACAGCTCATGCAAAACAAGATTCAGAGTGTGAAGAGGCTTTGCAATCCACTCAAGCAGCGGCAGACCATTAGCCTTTCATTCGAGTGAAACAGTACCGAGTTGGAGGAAATGCACGTTTAATTGTATTGTACTATGACGGATGGAGCGATACGGTGAATATAAGAGCGTAGTGTTCTTTTTATCTTTTTATTTCAAGATTATTTTGTAGGGCTTTTATTGCCGTTATTAGAGCAGCTGGAGAGTGAGGAATGGGGGGGGGGGGGGGGGGGGAAAGGGGATGACATGCAGCACAAGGGTTGGAATCATACCCAGGCCTTTGTGCATAAACTGTGTATGTATTCGCATGTGGATCCATGTAGAGCTTAAGTTTGTGGATGACACCGGAAGAAAATGGTGTAAATATCTAGGCCATCAGTAATGAGTTTTCAGCCGCTGCAGCACCAGCCACGCTGTGATCTACTTCTACATTGCCACTGGAGCTTGCCTGCCTTGTACAATACAGTATACTATGAATGTGAATATGTGTGCACATGTAAGTCAATGCTTGAGTGGCTGAATGTGGGAGTGTTGACTACATGGCGGCCGTCCAGATTAACACAGGATGTCTGGAGAAGCCAGCCACGGAGGTTTACTATTTTAATATTTCAGAGGGGATGGCATCGTATATATTTTACAATCATGCTCGTTAGCCACAGCTGGTTTTATAGTGCAGTGCAATGACAGTGTGCTGAAAACGTGACAGGAACACAAGTCCGGTAAAACACACCCACAAGCTATCACACAGATATGCACGCAATCAATCTTATCTGTTCTGCACATGTGCGCACACACACATACACACACTCATAATGCTTATGCTTATGGGCATGCAGTTGATTAGCAGTAACCTAGTTCAATAATATCCACTACATGTAGGTCACTATAATCTAGGACCTGGGTTGTGGGTGTGTGTGTGTGTGTGTGTGTGTGTGCGTGCGTGCGTGTGCATGTCTGTGTGTGTGAGATGAGTATAATAAGGTTGCAGTAAACCCGCAAACAGCAGCAGGTCTCCAGGCCTCGAGCTGTGGCTCAGCTTGTAGGGGTCAAATGTCATACACACTGACACAATGTAGCCCTTCATATAGCATAGATTATGTGCAAATACCTGCTTCAATTGTACAGCAAATGTTCAACTAGATCTGATTAATTACAGGGTATTGTCCATCCAAGTTCCTGTAATGAGATGCACAGGATAAGTAGAGCTAATGTAGCTCTGTAGCTAGCTAATGTAGCGCTAATGTAGCTCTAATATATATATATATACTGTATATATATTATTATTATAACCGTCATATACATACAGGTACTGGGGGAGCGACTTGGGGTTCAGTGTCTCGCTCAAGGACACATTGACATGCGGACAGTGGGAGCCGGGGAATCAATCACAAACCTTTCTGTTAAAGGACGACTACACACTGAGCAACAATCGCCCCACACACATTCAGATCTTCATAAATACTACATTCAATTAACATGAAGTGCACGTTACTGAACCAGCATTCATTTGCTGGTTGAAACAGCGGGACACAGCCGACGTCGCAGACAAAATTAACCATCAATGAACATTAGTAGCACACAGGATGGTGATGACAACCTGTGTCAATTCCTGTGTCAATCTCATGTTCAGTTACTTTAAAAAGAATGAACCTGCTCTTCAGAACAGGTGTGCTGTGGGCACAACCGGATCCATTAGTTCAATTTGACAACATCTCACATCACAGTTACAGCTGTCACTGAGTAAACTTCAGCATGCACAGCCAAGTGGGGTTTTGCCAGATGGCCAGTGCCAGAGTTTACGGATCAAAAAACACCATTAGTTTATTTGAAGTTGGGGGCCAGCTGGATGCTGATTTTTGTTGGCAAAAAGATGGGGAAAAGATGGGGGAACCTAGTTTAAGTCGTGGCTAAATAATGAATAAGCCCTGGCAGGCCTTGGTTGGCCCAAAGATGAGCCTCTACAGCATGTGCTGCTCAGTGCAGTGCCTGTGCAATGCCTACAGTTTCACAAAGTTCAACTAAGTTTTTTTTTGTTTTTTTTGGGCATAAAGTCACAAGGAGTTTAATTTTCTTAACACTCCATGTCCCTATGGTTGCAGGGTAGATAGTCCACTCCAATTGTTTCTGCTGAATCCTGAGCTGGCCTTAGTTCACTCAGGAGGCAGCACTCAATTAAGAAGTGATATCGAGGGAATTGATAAAAAACTCTTGATGAATCGGTGAACTTCCCACTTCTTACGGTGGCCAGCTCTAGCTAAGCAGTGCAGCAGAAAAGATGAAAGGACAATTTGTACCCGAACCTCGGCGTGCTCAGAAATATGAGCTAGTATAATGAGACTGTCTAAAAATTAACTCCCAGGGCAGGATAAAGATGAAGAACTGCTCTCCTATTGGAATCAATTAGACCAAAGAAGATGTCTGCCCCAAAACTGCGTTGTGAATTGTGATGTGCAGACCTTTTTCTTTTTCCTCTTCTTAATAAAATACAAATGTAATGAGATGGAGTGGTCACACAATGCATTGTAAATCCATACTTGTCGATTCGCGCACACTCACAGAAAGACACCAAATCACTTCAACAGTGTGATCTCAATAGTTTATCACATCAAGAAACCCAGCGACAACTCTATCATATATTTGCATGATACTGGTACAATACATACACAGCAATTCACACACACACTATGCATTTCTGGTTTGGAAGCAGCATCAAGAGGGATTGCCTGACCTTGCGGAGGATGGTGCTGAACACATTATCCGATATCAACTCTCAGCCCAACGAGACACGTACAACAGGAGGTGCAGGGGGGGGGTCTGTAAAAGACCTCCATCACCCCAGCAACAGACTTCTCTAACGCAGAACAGAGAGGATGAGGAGGAGTTTCTTCCTTCAGGCTATCTGGGTACTGAACCAGTGACTTTCACCATCTATAACTCACTACACATAATTTATAACTCAAAATTATGAATCATCCACCTTGCATTTGATATGATATGTGCCAGTTATATTGTTTATTGTTTCTGAAACTCCCCAATAGTTACACTGTTAGTGTCATTCCTCTTTATGTACTCTTAAATTGTTTTATTGTTTGTTTGAGTATTTTATCTTATTTGACTGATTTAAGTTGCTTTCTGGAACAAGGCACACAATTTGACTTTGATTGTATTTCCAGTGTTCAAAGTGTAGAAACTAGAGGTCAATTACAACACCGGGGCAGCATGTAAACATGCAGAGCACAAGCCACTGCTTTACCCTTCTTCTCCACTCTCCAATGCACACCCACAGGGGACACATGGGAACTAAAGTACATGTACGGTACCACTCACAAACACAGCTTGTGGCATATAAATAGTCAACCTTTCTCCATTCTGTTTTGAGAAAAAAAAAAAAGACAAAATCAATAAGCACACTCCGAGGCACACACAGAAACACGTGTGAATGTGCAAACACAAAGACATCTTCACTGTGAGAACAACAGAAAAGCTCCATGTTCGGGGCATGAGTTCCTCACACATCCACAGAACACATCCACCACCTTTAATCAAGCTCATTGACAGGCCAACGCTAGACACCTGCATGGGTTTGCAGCAATCTATTTGTTAAAAGCTAAGACAAATCATTGATGGAAAGGTACCTCCTCATTGGGTGTCAATGAAAACATTTCCTCTCTGATCCTCAATCATTATTATAATGGAACAAAACGTGGGCCGCACTTATCCATGATTGTTTGGACTGATGATGCAGCCGAAATGACCTATAGGTCGTAATGTGGAGCGGTTTTTACTTTTCAACACACACATCCTAACATGCATCCATTAGTGAGTGCAAAACCCACGCATGTTAAAAAAGACCTACGCAGATAGGCATGCAGGCATCCGAGTGACGTACGCATACACACATCCACCGATATACTGTTCGTATGCACAGACAAAACATGCATGAAAACACAACCACAATCAAATGCTAGAAATCCTGCTCGACAAATCACTTCATCCAATCAATGAGGGCCACAGTCCGAACCCAAAGCAAGAAAATGTCGCTGCACAAATACAGTGCATATGATGTGGTGCGTGGATAGAGATTAATCAGATTAGGGAGATTGTCACAGGGGCCAGTGCATCTGGTACTAAGCTTGGCCTGCAGGCACACACTGATCCCACAGTAGAAAATGCATAAGTGGGTTCTGTCTGCAACCTGCCAACTCTGTAATCAGAGTGGAGAAGAGAAATCTCCCGCATGAGTGTGCCCTCTTATTGAGTTCTTTTTAAAGGACCAAAATAACTGATGCTGCAAGAAACGCTTGCATAATAGCTTTGTTTTATGAAATACAGATTAGGGCGTTTTAACTAATCAGGATATAGGGCTGGGAGATTTCATTATTCTACTATTAAAGATGGCAGAACTGGTGCTGAAGTATATAATAAGCTCTGTTGAAAATATGACAAAAAGCCACACACTGTTACACTGCCAAAATATGAAACAATGCCATAACCCCATTCTCTGTCAGGTAGATGATTAATGATGGACGCCATGTACATTTTAGTGACACATGGCGCACGCATGATCAAAGCTTTTCTATGTGAGTCCATGCCATGAAGAATCCACGTTTTCCTGCGAGCGTGGTGTCCACACGCCGTGACTACCCCGTCAACAAACAAGCCTGAGCAAAAGACATATATCACGCGTCCCGCTTTGTTTGCTGCATGCTGTATATGTGTACATGTTGGGAGATTGTTGCCCAGAGGATCCCCTCTTCAAAAAAAACGTGACTGAGTAGAGAGCGTATGTTGCTGAGCTGAGGGGTCCTAATTGGCGGGCTCATGCTGCTCAGCAGTGGGGCACTGGAGGCTGAAACTCCTGCATGTCTCAGAAGTGACTTTACCATACGATTGATTATAATTATGGACTTCTCTGCAAATCCTGGCTTTCCTAGGTGGGCGAGCAAACGCGCCTGGCAGAAGGCTTAGATGAGGGGGGGTAAAGCACAGTAATATGCTGTGAGCGCACACACACTCACTCACACACAGATAGGGAAACAACAATAAACACACTAAGTCATTTGCACACACATATTTCTTCTCCAAGCCCCTTCCTTGAACAGTGGATATGGGAGTTTGACAAAACCAGACAATTAAGGAGGCGTGCTGGCTTCCTCTGGAGGAGGCAGAGAGGAGGGAGTTTGAGAGAAGCAGGGAGACAAGAAGAGGACAGGATGTAACGCAGGGACGATGGTGGCGGGGATGAAAGGAAGGGACCAGAAATGCACTCGTAAAAAGGTGTGCAAAAGCATCATCAAAATATATACTACCAATCGATTCTTCTAAAGGAAATAGTAACGGTCAAATACGTTTTCATAGGAATATTACATACTACATACTGTGAGTGATATCAAGAAGCAGAGGACAGATAGAGAGAGAGACACTTGGGTGCTTTGTGGGGTGAAGTCTGAGGGAGCATTATACTCAAGTGTGAAAACGAGCCCAAATGGCAGCTTCCACATGTGGAAAATGCATAGCCTGCAGCACAGTGACATTTCCACCCACTCAGTGATCAATCTCTTTCTTCCCTCTCCCTCCTTACGTCTCTGTGACGTGAGGCTGCCTCTCATCGCTCCATCTTTGCCAAATCACACAAGGCTGATTTGCTTTCAAGTGCCAGCTTGTGTGTCACAGACAAAGCTGGCGTCATGTCACTTTGTTTTCTGTAATCAGGGAGAACAAAGGTTAAGTTTATACATTATGTCGGTAAAAAGGCGGGTGAGGGGTGGCTTGATTTCTCCACCTGACTGAGGCACCTGGCACATTTTGTCATCGGCTATGCTGCTGCATTAATTAAGCCTCTACTCGCTCACCCGTAGCTAATGGGATTTCCTTTTGTGTTTGAATGTCTCTGATGGAGACACACATGCTTAAGCCCAAACGCACACCACACATATTAACACATGTGCTTAGAAAATGTACTTCATAGCTCTGGAAAGTATTTGAGCTGTCAACATGTTCTGGTATCAGTTAAAAACAGATGTGAGCGCAGAAACCCGAGTTAACATCAGCTTGGAAAACACGCCGTTGCTTAAATCCAGTTGCACGCACACGTCTTAGTCGACGGTATCCGTCAGAAGCAGCAGGCACGCACTCGGAAACATGTCCCTCAGGTTCTGCCTCTTTTGTCTCGGCTGTGATAGTGTGCCTTGTTTTTATCGTAGCCTGTGATCTCTCCCTCTGTTTCCCCTCGCAGCATACGAACACAACATTCATCACTCCCTCACTGCGCTCCATATGCTGGATTAACCAGCTCTGCATCAGAGATAAATCAGGCAGGATGGAGCTGTAGATCTTGCACCATGTCAAACTGATTTTAGACTCGTGCAATCAATACGCTTCCCTTAGATAAAGGAGTTTGCTCAAACTAGTTTTTCTTTCTTCCACCAGCCTGGATGAAAAATAAATGAGAAGTTCTCAGCGTGGCACATTCAACTTCTTCCGTGGTACAAGCTCTTACATAATCTAAACAACCGAGAGTTGTGACATGAAGGAAGGAGTCGTCGGGGTTCACAGATCCTGTGGCTCGTAATCAAAAGATTTCTGTGAAAATTCAACCTGTTTTGAGCCGATCTGTGTTGCCACAGTGACAGACATAATCTTGGAAAAGGTTGAAATGAGGTCGATAACGCCACAATTCTGATTGAACGTATTGTTCTCACAGACGAGAGGCTGTAGGGACAAGGCCACACAAGTTATTCCTTCCTTTATGTTTGTACCCTGGTTAGCAGAATAGTGCTGACTTGTAGCTCTACAGCGGCTCTGGATGTGGAACTTTAGTGCTTACAGTGAAGGTAATTACACTCCATGTTACTCCTGCAATGGGCATTGACCCCAGGCAAGAGGTAGACCAGGCAGAGAGCAAATGCACTAATATCAATCTAAATGCACTGAAAAGCAATCTAAAAATATATAAATAAATAAAAATAACAAATAGTGGCATAAATACTCAACACCCCTCCCACCTTCTACTCGCGAGTGCAGTTTTCAGCTTCTCACATGTGCTCCAAAATGATTCATGAGTAAATTCATTGTTAATAAATGCATCATTTGCTGTGGTTAATATCAAGGTTGTGGATGACACCCTTTTAACTCTGATTTGTTTTTGCATGTCTTTGTACCTTCTGGCTGAGATACATTTCTTTGTAAATCCTCGTGTGATGAATGATCAGTTCGTCTAGGTGAGCACTAAAATAAATGATGTAAATACAGCACATTTAATCCAAAATGACGTTAATGACAGCATCCCACTGCTAATGATAATGGTAAAAGCTCATTACCATAATTAAAATGTGAATATTCTCTAGACTGACAGTTTATTAGCAACACCACCAGTTCGCCTACTCGTCCGTATGCTCATTATTGTCAGTATTGTCTTCCGCACTGTTGTCTAGTCATGATCATCACCATGAGCCAGCATCTTTCCGCGGTCTTTGCTTTGCTTTACACACAGGGTTAAAATCCTGGAAAGTGCAACAGTTTCGACCTGCAGCGGAGAACAGAGGGGGTTGTGGGTAGGTCGACCACATGTCCCGAGGGTAGCCAGTGTGATGTCTCCATTATTCTCAAGCCTTTTCAGAGGGGTTTCTTCAGTGTCACAGTGCCTCTAAACTTTCCATCAGAGGTAGCTTATCATAAATGCACGACAGAATGTTTCTCGGGAGATAGCTGTAGGAACTCCGGGAACTTCCAGGCTGCCTCTTCAACTTTTCATCAGACAAAGTCTGTCTTTGTAATACCGCGGTGTGACATAATTCTGGAAAGCCCCGCTCTACTAATGGTTTCCTCACAGTCTCTGCAGAATGTCTATGAAATGATACAGATATCGTGCATTGGGCTATAAGTGCTACTGTAAGTCGAAGGACAAAGAGCAAATAGAGGCTACTCTGGGTAAAGAACTTTGCTCGCTCAGACAGAAAGACGCAGCTGGTGCATGTGTCCATAGCTTGGCCCTCTGTACACTCCTAGAGAGAGGCAGCTCAGTTTGTGGCCAAAAGACATACACGTTGCCGAGAGAAGTTCAAACTGGGGCTGGAAGAGAACGCTAAGCAATACGGAAAGCAATTAGAGGAAATGAGAAGCAAAAGGACTGTGAAGAGAAGCAGAATTAGTGAAACTACTGACCAAACGCGCTGAGTATCCAAAAGCCATTTTCTGAGGAGACCAGGTTTTTCACGGTGCCTTTTGCGAGTCCATACCAGATTTAAGGTTTTAAAGACAGCTCAGTTTCTGAACAACTGAGACATCAAAATTAATTGAGAGAAGAGAAACAGCAGCAGGGACCAGACAAATTACGAACAGAGTGAGAGTAGAAGTGGGACATCAAGCTGAGAGCACAGCGGGGTACCGCAGGGCCAGTCGGAAAACGCTGACTATCAGACGGCAAAGCTAAGGACGTTCTTGTACAAACATGACACGTATACAGTAGTTGCTGGACAACTAATATCATTTCACAAAAGGAACGCAGGAGCAAATCCACCAAGAAGGCGCTGCGAGGGAGCTCTGCATATAGTCAGCATATTTTCATAAATTCTGTCACTCGGCTACACGAGCTATAAGATTGCGGATTTTGAGTCTTATTGGCTCAAAAATGGTCCTGTTTATCACCAATAGTGAGCAGAAAATGTATGCTTCCACTTTAAGGCTAATCCACTAAGACTGGCACCTTTGTGCCCAAAAGCACAATTTGCATGGAGGAAGAGCCCTTCCTTTGCTTCCCTGACAGCAGCCGTTCTGTACTGCTGAACTCTTTGCACAATGTCTTCATGCCCCCAATGATAACCTCTACAATAATTATGGAGAAGTCAAAGCTCTGAATGCCCTCACCTAAATCTTAAATGGGCAAAATGAACGAGATTTGCATGCAGTACTATTATATTTTGCACGTCTATGACAGGCGCCGTTAGGAACCCACTGCTGTCACTGTGTACAGTGTAGGAAATTTAGGTTTGGAAGTGTGTTTTAGGATTTATAATTAGAAGTGTGTTTTAGGATTTATAGTTAGAAGTGTTTCTTAGTAGAATTTATAGCACCTTAGAGGTGGGTAGTAAAATGTTAGCAAGTACTTGGGTTATACCAAATATGCTTTGGTAAGCTTGTAAAGTTTTTGCCAAAAGTTGCAAATCCTTATTGAATGTATAGTATGTTTACAGTATCTTTATCATAGAGGTGTTAAGCCATAAGAGACAGTCATTGAATGTATTAAACTGTGAAGAATAGCCAAGGGTCAGACAGGGATTTCCAGACAGGCATTTACAGGGACACGCAGAAGGAACATCACACCCGCGCCGAGGGTCCTCCGCTGGCTGATACGAGAAGGAGGAGCCAACTGGATTTAACCAACAGAAACAAAGACGGACATTTTGTGAACATTTACGAACTATATAAGGAAATTCAGAGAGGGCATTCATTCTGTTCATCTCATTTCATCCAGCAAGGTAACAAGCTTCCTGGCTGTGGTGTGTACGACTGCTTTTCCGCGGGATCATATTTCTATATCGATACCGTAATATATATCTATAGATACTGTAAATAGTGTACTTCACTTTGCAATTGTTTTAGCTTCTGTAGTATTAAATACTTTTGATTATAATTTGAGCCGGCTGACTTTTTGGCTCGGCTCCACGACGTGCGGTTTCTCCCACAGTTTCGAGAGGTTCTTGAACCTAACAACAGTCAGTGAACAGCAGACCCTTCCTGTGGTGTCGCTTTGACAGAAGTCTTTCGTGAGTGAAGGCTTCAGTCTCAATCAGAATAAAAATATAGAGGATTTACGTCTAAGACTTGGAAAAGCCCCACTACTTAGTATCATAGTGTGACAGAGAGAGATTCTTTGGTTTCTGCAGAATCAAAATACTTTTTAGTGCTATAAAAAAAGCTTTGAAAATAGAAGAAATATGTTGTTAAAGAAAAATTTGTATTTTATTGTGAACTATTTCAGCAATAAGGTTTTATCTTTCACATAAACGGTAGAGTTGAGATTGAAAGGTAAGACATAAAAGCCCCACCATTTGGATTTCTGAGTTCCGTTAGGAGAAAAAAATGTAAAAAATAATATATATATATATATATATATATATATATATAAAAATTAAAAAATATATAAATTCATATATATATATATAAATATGAAAGATACAAAATAGATTGATTCATCTATACATATATATAGATGAATCAATCTATTTTGTTATCAGACTACATATTTTTATGCCTCTGCCAAATGGTTGAGATGACTTGTTGAGGTTTTGTATGCACCGTTCAGGCAGGACGCCCACTAATTAGAGTAAATGAACAATATCCACCACTGTTATTGGCTACATTTGGCTTTGTTGAATCATTATTACCAATATCTTCAGTATCAACCTGGGTTTACAGTGTATCTCCATGTGAAAATGTCTAAAAGAATACTGATAACTGCAATTATTGGTAATATTGAGTTACCCACCATTTATTAACATTTCTACCGATCAGTAGAGCTTTTTTGATGTATTATTATAATCACACTTACAGCGGGTATTCATTCACATTATTGTGTTCAGTCAGTTATCTTACAACATAACTTTATAAAACATGTTTTTGTACTGAAGATCTCCCCAGAATAAAAACACTAGGAGTCATTTTTCGGTTACTAACTTCCCAGAAGGAAGCCACCGAAATAAATGGTAATTTTTTTTTTACTTTTGGCCTAAAAAAAGTGCTGCGGTCAAGATGATTTAATCAGGTTCTGGTAAGAAAACTACATTTTTCAACAAGATGTCACAGCTCAAAATGGGCTCCACCAAATGTTTGAGAAGACCATCACAGGAGAGGAAATGATTCCCCCGCTACACATCTACGCATGAGGTTTGGTTTGGTTCGTGGAATAAGTTTTGAAGTCAAATCAAGTGAAACCATCTTGTCCGTAGCCTCTGGTGTTTCTTCAAAGAAATGTATGTTAGGGATCAAGGGAGTCTTCAAAAGGGGTATGCACGGGTGTGTTTTAAAGCATATCAGAGAGCTAGTGTGCTAAACTAGACGAGGGTTGCGAAATCAGCCTCACACTGAAAAAAATTAAATAAAATCCCAATTGAAAATGCCTTGTGAAGATGCAGGATAAAAAAGAAAATCAATGCTCTAAAAGTGAGTCAGACTGAGTTCACTGAGGCATAGCAGACGCATCTCTCACCAACTCACCTACACACACACACACACACACACACACACACACACACACGCGTCAGAGGAGGCCAGTTCCTCAGGTCTGTAGATTTGAGGAAATATCGTATAATTGTGGTACGTCAATATTGATTAAGTCAAAAAAATGGTAATGGAGCAGAATGGTCACACTAGGCCTCCTCTTTGATGATACAATATGGTAGAAAAGATGATTGCGGTCTGTAGTGTGGTCAATGGAGAGTCTGTCTGCCAACCCTTTTTTAGTGTATTCTGCCACGGTTGATTGGATAACCACGGAGGTTTCTAATCCGTTTAACCCTGTTACTGTACCCTTCTCACATGTGTTAGTGGGAAACACACACACACAAACATGAGAAATTGGACACGCATCTAAACGTGTACTGCAGGTGTGTAGAGAAACTACAATGATACAATCAAATGCAAGCCTATACACTAAAGCCTACAACATGCCAAACATATCATATTACACACAACGCCACTGTTTTCTGTTCATGATTTCTTTTTGGCAGCGATACAAAAATTAAATGAAAATGCCCTCAAGAAATGAAACAGAAATTGTTTTTGAGCAAAGACTCTGAACCAAGTGGCGGTTAAATATGCTGAGCAGGTTCCTGCCTTTGTTTTCTTTCTGTTTGAAGACACAAAGAATGCCGTTACTGCCATCTCTCCAAGGGACTGTGTATTTGTACTTGGCCACCTGTTCCTCGTCTTTGGATACAATGTTTACTTCAGGCATACCACATTGCGTTGCTTCCTCCGGCAGTGTGAGACAATGCAATAAAATGCAAATTTCTGCAAACTCCTGCATTTTAGGGGCTATAGCAATTAAGAAAATTGAAAACTTAATGCAACTTTAATGAACTTTTCAGGCATATGGGTGCTTATTTTGCCCGTAAAACAGACAACACAGGTCAGAACGAGGGTTTGAAAGCTCTGAGTGTCCTTTGGGCCAAGTAATATTGAGTCACTAATGATACTCATAAACAATAAAGAAATATGGAACATTTAAAAGGATGGGAAACACATGGTCTTTAACAATACAAAATGACTGAGCAATGAATCTCAGTCATAAACGAGTTTACTGCACCTTTTGGAGGAAGCTGGGGTTTTATCAGCATAACTGAGATTATCCAGCCAACTCTCAAAATGTCACATATGCCAGGGCCTTTAATCTTTTAATACACAAAGATGTCTGTGATGTCAGTTTATTGGGTGTGAATTTATGAAAGATGTGAAGATTGAATATTTCAACCCTTCATACTGACTGAATAGTAGATCCAGTCCAAGCCACAGATTTCCCCCTTACTGTCAGGGGCATCCTAACATGGTGTTAAATGACCCAAGTACATTCTAGCGTGTTTTCACATGTACACGAGCTGACTAAAGTAAAAACTGCTGAGTTGTAATACAACAAATCAGTCATTTTATACTAGGTTCCATTTTAGCACACGTTTGCAAAAAGCATACTTCCCTCCATTTATTCTGCAAAAGGCATGAGAACACATACAGTATGTTACCAGCCACCACTTCATGCTGAAGGTTTTCTTAGCTTTCCACTCTTTCCCTGATGTGCTGGCAGACAGACGCTGGCAAATACCACCCATTGTCCTCAGGTGATGAGACAGCCTTTATACACAAACAGCCTTTTAAATGCGAGTGCATCGCAGCGCTTTAGCTAATGTGGTCTAAGTGCTGAACATCAGATAATAATGAATTAGTGTAGTCAGTCCCGCGATGTACTCCTGAGTCAGACCGAGCATTCTACAAGCTCAGAGGTGGCAGCTGACCAGGAGGCTTTGTTGAGGGTCAATGGGAAATTGACAAAAAACAAAAAGGTGGAGGGAAGTTTATGATTGCGGGGCTAGCACTAATCAATAGCTGAATTACTCGCTGGGGACCTAAAGTAATTGGATGTAATTGTACACCATGCAGAGACACAAGTGATATTTCAGTAATTGAAAACAACATTGTTCCATTGGGTCGAGGATTAAATTGGATTGAATGGGAATAATTAATCGCAAATGAGACAAGCAATGCTGATTTATTTCTGCCTGTTAATGCTAATTCTGAAAAGTTAAACCTAATGACACAACGCTGTTTAAATAATAAATTAAAAGTATTTCTGTTGAACTTTTTTTTTTTTTTACATCTGAGACATTTACGCTACACAAATCAGAGGGGAACGCAGAGCAAGTAGGCCACAGAGTCATCCCCATTTCCTCAAATGCCAAATGCTCAAGAGAGAAACTCTAATTAATCTCCTACACCTTTGACACTTTGGCCTTTTCATACTGCTTTCTCTTGAAATGGAAAGTAAAACTCACAGTAGGGTAATGCAGAATAAAACATGTTGCCACGAAAGCCACTTTGAAACAAAATCAAAGAGTTTCCCGAGAGGTGCACATTTCACGGGTACGTACCAATGCAAAATATCAGTATGCAGCTGAAAACCCACTTAACTCAACGGTGCTGGATGAGGAATGCTTCTCAATTAAGATCCATCTCATGATGTCCATGTTTGAATATAAAAACGCCTAAAACGTCAGAGAGTGTTCTATCAACCATAAGCAGTGGACAAATGTTTCCTGCATACGATGCATGCATTAAACGATGTCGCAAACCACACATAAATAAACAGTTTGTAACAACCACAGATATTTGTTTGTTTGTTTTTCGATAGTAGAACATGCCGCCATCCCCAGAACCTGGCTGTTTTCCCTCGCTTGTTGTTTGCCTCCAGCGTAGTTTGCATTGATGGGATTCATTTTAATGAGCCTAACAAAAACTCATTTTATCTTCTAATATCAGAATATTTCAGCTCTCTTTTTAAAAACTTTTAAAAGTATACTATGAACTTAATCAAACAAGTTTGCTTTTATACTAAATGTGTAGTGAATTCTGTAGATAAAGACGTTTAAAAAATACATTTAAAACACATTTGGTAATCCACTTAGCAAATGCAGCCCTCACCACATTATGGAACCATAACATTTAAATACCACTGCTCTCATAACGTGGTTATAGCTGATACTGCTATACTGATAACACTGTTAGCTCTGTCAGCAATGCACTGCATTGCAATTAGCACCGTTAGCTACGAGCTGTGTTTTTGTATTTTTTATTTAATACTTTTATACCTTTTTCCTCAATAACCTCCAAATTAATGCATTTTGATGGTAGGTAAGGAAGTTGTTGTACAATAATTATGATCCTAATATGCTTTGCCCAGTATGGGACTTCTAAGGTGGTAGTACCACTAGAATAGTCATTCGCCCTCAATTGCAGTATTGTCTATTGTTATGCATTAAACACAAGACTACAAGTTTTAATAGACTCCAAATAACTTGATTCTTTTCGTTCCCCATTCTGAAGTGTTGTGTTGCTAATAACTGATTCACCAGTACTTTGACATGTATTAACCTGCACAGGTTTCCTATTCTAAAGTTGCGTCCTCTTTACACTTTGAAATTCCATTATAGCACACGACTACTGCAAGAGTTACACCTTGACAAAATAACGAGGTCTATTGAGGTGCACATGTTCTATTCCCTTGAAAAAAAACCTTTTAATGGATGTCTGTGAAAATCTCTGACGTTTTTCTTCTACCACTGAATGTAGAACCTGTGCATCTCAATAGGCCTCCATTACTTTTCAAGGATTGAAACTGTTAACTGCACTGTATTTGTGGGCCATGATAGATTTAACTGAACGTGAAGAGGAGGCAACTTTAAATTAGGGAATGGCCTAGAAGTTGTAGAATAAAGTCATGCAGAATAAGGCATTAATTAGTGCTTCGCAGCGGCTAATAAAGAGCTAATATGCTACTAACATGAATGCCAATAAGCAACTGAGCTCGTCTGTGGTGCTGCAATTTGTTTCGGTGCCGGGACTCTGTGCATATAATGCTTCTATCATGACCGTGTTGTGCAAATCAACCACTTGAGTAGAACAAACAAGAAACACTAGCGTCTGTATTTGAGAGCTGACCATGCAGAGCAATTAATATATGAAGGTGTATGATTATCAATGCAACAGCCAGCAGATACTACGCCTGCATGGTTTGGCGAAACTATAGTACTGTAGCTTTGTTGTTTATTAGGTGGTTTCTTTTGCATATTGATGAAAATACATTTCTCTATACATCTCTAATGCGTGCCAGTACATACTGTATATGCATGGATTTTGTATTCCTGTAAAACTGACACACTTTATCAGACAAAGATATTCATACGTTTTAAGTCACAGACTACATTTTCACCGAAAGAAATTGAGAAATAATCATGAATTGAATTGACTTGAATATAAATGTCATACACGCACAAGTATCAATGGTTAGTAGAAAGCTCGATTCATTTAGAAATAACCAATATATCATGAGAATACAAAATAAAAATACAGACGGCCTTAGCTGACGTGGCACTTGTAAGTAACTGCTTTGTATGCAAGGCAGCCAAAAACTGCTGACCATCGCGTATTCGATGTCTTAACCTCTCAAGCACAGTAATTGAGACATGTATATAAACAGTCACGGTATATGATTTTGCTGCAGGTTTGCCAAAGTGAGCAGCTTCATCCAGTGATGACATCGCCTCTTCTCTGAAACCACACATCTATCATCACAGTGTGACGCCATCTTGTGCAGTATGTGTCAGTCGGTCAGCAAGCAGATTTCTGCTGATCTTGGAAGAGATGGGAGGTAAACAATGAGTGTGCTCGTCCAGGGCTATACGTACTGCAGGCCTGTAATCTGCTTTAAAGCCATGTGGATTTACAGCTGCAGCGACGGGAGTCATCCCAGCTAAAGCCCACATTCAGCTTTAATTTGAATTCATCCCGACTGACTGACAGAGTTCTAGCTAAACTGAGCTCAACCCGGGTTCCTTCACTCTAATAATTTGTCCCATTTCATCTCTGGGATGGCAAAGGTGTGTGCTTGTGACATTTTTTTTAAATATAATTAAAATTCCTGCTTTGTACTCCTCAGTTTTAGATAACAGCTAAATTTCTGCAAACTGGTTGGTTAACGGAAGTCTAAGTAAGGCGCTCATGCTTTTAAAGCAGCTGTACTGATTTTGTAATTAATCACGATGGCACACAAGTAATGATGCTAAAACTCGGAAAGATGGCAGCTCCATTCCAATGACAAATCCTGGCTGAACACACGATGTCATCATACAGTGGGAAAGATGTATACAAGGTGTTGCTGTATACCACACAGCACATTATGGTTTGGATATCAATTACTTGAAACCGCTGTTTGTGTCCCATGCAGAACTAAAAGTTAACATTGACATTTGTCATCTGAGTCGTTTGTCAGTCAAGTTAACGTCGATGAAGCTCTTTTACTAAACCTAACTAAGAGGTTTTGTTGCCTAAAGCTTACTTTGAAAAGACGCTTCGCATGTAACGAGTTGAAACTGACACGCTGTCACCGCCATGTTCAAAACTAACGTAAAGGGGTATTTAGAGCGTCATAGTATCAAGCTTAGGGCCACTGACCGGGCGTAGGTATTTGACTAGTTGGAAGTGAGAATGTGTTGTTACTGCAGCTCTGTAACACTCTTGACATTTCGAGGTCTGGGAGCAATAAGAATATTCTTCCACTCCACTTTTACTGCCATCGCCTATAGGTATGGGAGAAAGTGCTGAGTTGTTTAAATATGCATTTAGGGACAGTCTGGCCTGCCGAACAAAAGCCTCGGTAAAGGATGAAATGGAGTGGAATTGCTTTTAGGGAGAAGCACTGCGTTGAATTGAAAAAAAAAAACATTTTAAGGTCTGGACTCCTTGGTTGAGTTATTCACAACGACGCATTGAAAACACATAATGAAGAGCTCCAAGTGTCCTGGTGTGTTCTTTGAGGACAAATCCGCAAACATCAAACTACATGCTGAAAGCACATCTGGCAGGGAGCCTTTGAAAGAGGCCCAGAAAGCCCACTGAACTCTATTGGACTGTGCTTCAGATGAGAGCGTCAGAACTCTGTTCATCTGCCATGTCAAAAGACTTCACACTGACTCTGTGGGTCCATTATTCAGATCCTACTGACCAAGATGAAAGCCTCTGGAACTTGTGATTACTCAGAGCCGTTCCAAAAAGCCCCCACAAAACTTTGCAGAATTGGCAAAATATCAAACAAAACTATGTCCCTTGAAGCTTTCCCCCCCTCACCTCTGCTCTGCCCCATGCCAACCTGGGGACAAGATGATAATGACCCAACTGGCAGCCACTCAGCTCTCCCACTGTAGCATCATGAGTGAAAATGAAATTGATTTGAAAATCCTACGCCGGCCCCGGCTGGAACAGAAGGGATTATTGTGCTGATTGTACAAATACTGTGTCCCTGCCCTCCCCCTCCCTCCCACTCTAATTCCGCCCATCATACTATTCTCTCTGTTTTCTCTCTCTCTCTCTCTTGGTGAGAGCTCTTCAGCCATCATTCTTCCCTTTTACAATTTTTCCCTTTTATCATCCTCGTAAATAAGCTCCTTTCCCGCTCCCCCCCCCCCCTCCCCAACCCTTTCCCCCTCATCTGACTTCATGTTCACTCTGTGAGTCAGGTTAAGACAGCGCAGCTGGACAATTCAATGCTAGCAAAATAAAAAAGAGGATAGAGAGCGATGGAGAGATAGAGGGACTGACAAATGCCGAGGGAGGCTCGAAACGGTAAAAAAAAAAGAAAAAGGTAGCACTCCGATGTGATGAGCTGTAGAGAGAAATATAGAGGCCCCCTTGGGGTCCGGACATCCCAAATTATGTTGCACTCTTGCCCTCTGCCCGGAAATCCAGAAATGTATCTGTTTTTTTCTCCCTCCACTTGGAATACAGCCTGGACTACATTGCCCACAGTATCACCTTACCAAATCTTTGTCCTGTCTGTGAAAATGAATATGCTCTGCGACTCCATCATAACTGAATGTGACAGCAAGAAATGTTGATTACAGGTCAGTTTTGTGGCATGGTGGTAACACTACACACACGTGCGTGTGCATGTAGTCACATAGACCCAACGGTCTGAATTTCCAGAACAGTGATATCTACTGTGCTTTATTAACACAAGTAATGTGTTGAGGATCACAATAGTGTGTTACTGTACCAGCAGGTAGCTCCAGCGGTCACTTTTACTGTTGTACTGTGTGTACTGTACACACAAACTGTTTTTGTAAAAAAAAAAAAAATATAACTTTTCTCATACCTCGTCTTTTTTCCTCTGTATTAAGCTAAATATATGGCATTGCATATTTTGGGTTGTTTTAACAACAAGATACAGTATGCCAGTTCTGTTGCCAGACAGACTCTTGATGCTGAATGTGTATGGCTTGGTAGGTCACTAAGGTATGGCTAAGATAAGGGAATCTGCATTGTTCCTTACTCAGTTGGGGCATAAAGTGTTGTCGCAGGAAGTCGGGAAGAGAGTAGACGGATGGTTGGCTAGTTATCTAGGTAGCCTGTCTTTCTCGAGTGGTGGCAAGTAAGCAAAAACAGTAAAGTTACATCACTTCACTGTAATGTAGTCTTTAAAACCAAGAGACAACACTTATGCTATATAAGGATATCCAAAATTGAAGACGATCTATATCATGGATATAATATTGATATATTTCCCAGCCCTTACTGACTTCGGAAAGGCAATTACTTCCTGGAGATACTTGGTGAGTATTGTTTTGCACCGATAACAACAAATGTAATAGATAACAGCCGATCCAAATTTCGACCCTGATAGCAGGAACCTTTTTGGGCTGGATAGGGCTCTCAAATAACAATACTATTGCATTTAAAAGGCCATGTACTATCATAGTTTTGGAATAATAGTCATCACAGGATGTACTAAATTTATTTCTATATAAAAAAGAGAGACTTTGGATGACTGTATTTTTTTAAATAGTTCAGAGATTCTGTATTACATTAACACAATTCTTCTTTTTCTTTTTAGTACAACCTCCAGATAGAGTATGCTTTCAATACATGTGCTGTAATACCAGGTGTACTGGGTATATATGAGAACTGTCTTTGTTTCCATGTTGAATAAGTGCAGTTCTTTGGAATATGGCCGAGGCACACTGCATCACTCAGAGATGCATCAGCCATCAGAGTTCAATAGTTGAGATTTTAATAATGCAAATGGAAATAACTGGATTCTGAGGCATTGTGAATCATGTCGGAACTTGAATTAGACTTACATCATGTCTTATGTGGTGTCTGAGCCTCGAGCAGATTTCACAAACGTAACATCTGGCTGACTCAAATTAAAGGCAGAGTTCTGTGGTACTTTGTGATGACGATCCTCTGGGGCAATGCACAAGTGCAGAATCATCTCCCTCTGAAAGTAACAAGCGCCGGCAGAGTGCATTGTCAAAGTGCAGATAATTGACCCAGAGGAGCGTAATCACAGAGACTGTGTCATTAATGCTTTAATAAGCAATTGTCAATTATCAGGGCTTCACCTGACATTGTAACCCTACCCCTTAAGGCAACTGCATAGTGAGGGACTCAAACAAAAAAAAGAAGCAATTAAAAATTAAACTATTGTGACTCAGAAATGGCTTGAAGAAACGTGGAAACGTTTCTTGTTCTCCTGCTCAGATTCATGTTGTGACTTGAAGATGAGGAGAGTTTGATTTCACTTGTTGACATCATCCTTGTAAAAAAAACATGGAAGAAGGTTTGAAGATGTGGGGTGTTTTTCAGTGACCTAAATCCTATTGGTCTGAAACACGACGGCTGGGACACGGGCCTAGATTTAATATGCCGGGGCTTATGTTAACGCTTTCCAGGGGCAAATGTTTCTTCAAGAAGATACAAATGTAAAAAATAAAAGTCCCGCTTTAGAGGGACAAGACAGCTTGGGGACAAATATGAGAACCTGATAGTCTGTAATCTCTAAACTGAACACAGCCACCAGATCATTAAACGGTAGAGAATTTAGGATGCGGCATGCTGGTGACTTCTGAGCCAAGACAGTCACACAAGACCCACTGAAGATTCAAAGAAACCATATTACAAAACCTCACCACTGATTTGGGTGTAGAGTTTAATCCCAAAGCCTACCGTACGTCAGATGAGCTCTAAACCAATCCGCGTTACAAGCGCTGGAGGGAAAACGTTCATCTAAGCCAGTCAAAAATAGTGGCCGTCTTCAAAAAGAATAATCTCTTTCAGATTAACCCCTTGAAGGCCATCTCAGGCAAAGGTGTTCAAAGGTTAAGTGTAGCGAAATCTTTACATCTAACGCCGATTTGAAGGAGAGGATGCCACCACTGCGTTTCAGTCTAGTAAAGACAGAAGGCGAGAAAATTTAGATTTAAATGCTCTTCCCTCACCGACAGTTGCCGGAGATACCTGTCAATATATTTAGTGTACGTTCACTTTGGACGGATTCTGAGGGGCAAATGAGATTCTGTGAACAAAGCGTTGTGTCACAACATGCTGAGGAAAGTCGGCTACAGTTCGCGAGCCTGTCAAAAACGAATTATTAGCAGATATTTAAAAAAATGATGATTATTAAATCAGCCAGATGTATAGAGTATTTACACATGCATACATGCATCATGCTCCTGTAGCACGCAAGATAGAAAGCAATACATTCCATTGTCACGACCTAAATCAATCCATTATGCTTAAATATATACATTTGACATAGACTTTCACAGTGAGCCACACGAGTGCTACAAATCTGAAAGTATGAAGAGAAAAGACTTGCTTATGCATTAAACAGTTCTAGACCCCTGGTCAAAATATATAAATGGACTTTCTCATTTCACCAGTGGGGCCTGTTGCTGTGTGTTCTGTCACTGTGGTTGTTTGGCCACATGCTGTTTCTCTACTCATGCATCTCTCCGGTTGTGCCATGAATGTCACGACTGCAGCCACAGCCTCCACAAGAGGACTACGGGCCTTATTACGCCCCCAGGTCACCGATATCCCCTCAGCCTCCACAAAACTCAGCTTATGGGATCAGATACACTGTGTAGCTTGACAAATTACTAGCCGACGGCCTCCCACCCCTGCTCAAAGTTCTCCCATTTTGGCCCTTGTGTTTGGTTTTTCCTTGCGCCCCCCCCTCCCGTTTCCAATTTGTCAGGTGGAAACTGGGTTTGAAAAATGGTTGTGTTTTTCAATGGAGTCACAGGGGTCTGAGATGCAGTTTATCATTGCTCGACTGACAATAGATAAAACTGATCAATAATGCCAACAGGAGACATTATAAACATCTAATTAACAATGACGCCTCCTGAGTGATAACCACAGATAATTATTCAAGGAGTGTTTATCAGAGATAATGGTGAAATACGCGACTTAGGATGCAAGTGTTTTCTTGGAAAGGGGAATCTGATTTGGCTCCGGCTGAGTGCAAAGCCTGCCACCACCTCTGAAGGCGACGGGCTGACTGGGTGACACAACGGCTGGATATAGCAAAGACGCTGCCAATTGGATTTTGGAAAAGTGAAACAAATAGCTGTGACCCCTCGCGAGTTCAACAGTAACTGAGTCAATTGACTCATTTGATCAGCGGGTACCTGAATGGATGGCACCTGGTTGCAAGACAGAATCCATTAAAGGGATTTATTCCTCCCTCCTGTGTGTGTTTATGTGTGTTTGTGTGTGTGTGTGCAGCTATACAAGCAAGCTTAGGACACGTGATGAAACATGCTTGTGTGTTGCTTGTGTATTGCTTGTGTGTCTGAAGGGTTTTTTTCGACAGTCTGTGTTAAAGGTCCATCCCATAATTGCATTCTATATTCTCACACTCATTAGGCAGCCCTGGGTGGTAGGCTACTGTAAATAAGGCACGGAAGTGGGGAGAGGACAGAGAAGGAGTTAGGGAGAGGGGGGAAATCAATGTGACTGAGTGTTCTGTGTGCAGCCTATTACACCACTGGATTTACCTACAGTCCATCCCATTGGAGACTAGGGTGTGTGTGTGTGTGTGTTGAGGGGGGGCGGGCATGGCAGGAAGCAAAGCGCCTTGTTGACAAAAACCAACCAAATCTAAATCCCCCTCGCGTTTATACAGCCTGCCACAAACACATGGTTCGGATCACGTGGTGGCTGACATCTGCCCAACAGCATCACAATGCCAGAGAGTTGACAGCTTGCATTGTCTCGGAGGCGATTAAGTGGGATGCGAGGCTATTATGGGCACACACAAAAAACGGACTCCACGTAACTGGATTTGGAGAGTGGCGCTTTATATCTAACGGGGCTGGAACGGAGTTACATTCCTGACACCGATGGCACTTCACCTGCTCGTGCCCTACAGGCTGTAACTCATCTTTCCCAAACATCCCGGGGTGAATCAAGGGCTGCACAGTTATCTGTCTGCTCGCATCAACCCCTCTGTGTCTATAATCCCCGTCTCTGCCATCGATCCCCTCTCAGAATCTCCAGAAAAGCCACCGTGACGCATTCGCTTTATCAAGCTGTTTATAAATTAAGTACAGAGAAAGGGGAGCCTGCATGGGTGACCGCGCGCTCCGGTGCTCTGTGCGTCATGTCAGCGAAGGCGTTTAAGAAACGTTTAAGCTCTTTGCTCCAATCATGTAAATCATCCCCAGAAGAAGGACGTCATGCCACCGCCAAAATAAAGCTTACTTAATAATTCCATAGAGGAATAGAATATATAAGGATATGAAATCACCGAGCGATGTAAACTCATTGCTACAAGGCGGGATATTATGTCATATTTAAAATATGGGGAACTCAGTCAGAACTGGTTTGTGAGATAAAAGTTTTAAACCTAAGTAAGTCAACTCTCATCCGAGCACGTCCCACCCCCCGTTTACTTCTCTGTCAGTCTTGCGGAAAATATAAGTTTGCCGCAGGGGAAAGAACATCGTCAGGGGAATAAAAAAAAATCTTCCTCAACAAAATGAACGCAGTTCATAAAATGCACCCTTTTTGTTACTGCGATGTGTGGCAGCACGCAGCTGCCTGCTCGCGGGGAGGATGCTGCTGTGCAATCCGGAGGGAGACGAGGAGGAGGAGAGGAAAGTTGGAAGACGACTCTTACCTTATGATCGCTGTGTCGCCCTGACGGATGGTGATGTTATCGGTGGCCCGCTGCATATCCACACTCCGGACGGGGAATCCTGTGGGGATAAGACACAGCAGTCTGAAAAGGGAAGCCTGCAATTGCCTCCAACACGATTTGCGTCCGACTTGCATCTTAAAGTACAGGCGCGCGCTTTTCGAGAGCTATAGATCCAAGGGTGAAAAAAAGAGGGGAAGGAAGAGTAGTAGTTGTCCAGACTTCTCGGGAAAACGCGGGATGCCCTTAGGTCCAAAGCAGTGCGGAGGGGATAGGTGCTACGGGTTCCTTTGAACACTTATGGGACGAAGTCGTGCGGGGGTCCTCGCTCTATAGTCCACTGATGCGTAATGCTCTCTGCGTAAAGGGATGGCACAGCCAGCAACTGCGATGGAGAGAGGCAGGCTTCTTTTCAGAGTCTGCAAAAATCCCATCTCTCTCTCTCTCTCTCTCTCTCTCTCTCTCTCTCTCTCTCTCTCTAACCAGATTATCCAGCCGTCTGGCTGTGAATCTCCCCGTATTGGTTGTCAGGACAACAGCACCACCTGAGGTCCCTTTCAGTAAGACAACTGAGTGAGGAAAAGTGGAAAAGTAGAAAAGGAGAGAGGGGAAAAAAGAACAGATTCAAGAGTGCCAACCATGTACAGTGTGAAGTTCAGCTGTGAAAAGCTTAACCAGACATAATCACCTCTTGTCTAGACTGCCACGGCCACCATGAGGCTGTAGCTCCGTAGGAAATGACATATCCACTTTAAACCAAAGCAAGGACACAGGTTCTGAAGGTGTGTGCTTTTTCCAATTCAACAGAAATTGCCAATTGCCAATCAAGTACCGGCTTAATAGGCCATGATCTAATGCTCATTCCACGATGTGCTTAATGAACTGCAGAGTAACAATTAAGGCAGTGCACTTAGCATTTTATTTGTTTCAGAAAATACATTAATACTAATGAGAATCATTGTCATTCGTTGCACGGCACATTTTTTGTTTTGTCTTTGGACCTGTTCCTTAAATAGTTCCGGGACATAACGCTTTAATTCTAGTTCTCTAACTCTGCACGTGGATACAAGTACAGGAGACGGTCGGGATACCATACGACTTGAATGTAGAATGATTAAATATGATGTTAACGTTGGGCTAAGTTGCATGATCACACGAACGCCCCCCCGCTCTTATCTCTAAACATAATGCAATTGTTCTGGTGTACATACAGCGTGGAGTAATCCTGTTCTGAGCGCCAGCAGCCTGATTGGACCAGTGTAAGGCGGTGTTGTTGAGCCTTATTTCCAGCATCAGCCGATTTTAAGCACCAGATCAGAGCAAACCCCAGTTTAACAGCCGCCCCTCCAGCAGCCATAGCCCACTGTGACATGTAGGCTTTTCAGCCAGATTAGAGAAAATGGAAGTGTGGAAGATGTAGGCACCACTGAAAAAGGAATTACAGTGACATACTTGATATCTGGGAGTGTTAGGAGGCGTTAGTGCATTAGTTAATGAGCACAGGAATGTTTTCAGGGAGGGATGCTTGCAGAGCTGCTCCCTACTTGGCCCCTTAATGATCAGTGTCTGTTGCCATTTCCTCAAAGCTTCTGGAGGTTTTAGTTATCTTGAAGATTGCACAGTTTATGAAAGAGCATATGCATTAAGACCACTTATAAAGGGACTTCAGGGCTCCGTAGAGGAGAGAAGAGGAGCTTCTCTGCATACAGATTTATACAGGAACGGCTGCCATGTGACTCTTAGCAATATTTTTTGTTGAAAACTCTCATAAGTCCATCAGTGATCTGACAAAGTGGCGTGCGTGTAATTAGTAGAAATCTTTCTTGTATGGCAGAAATGCAGGAGGGGAGGCCAGGAAGAGAGAAACACACACACACACACACACACACACACACACACACACACACAGGCAGAGGGGTCATTGTCCTGCTGGTGGGATGCTCTTGGTTGGTTACTGTCGTGGTTAAGACAACGGAACCGGCCATACAGTATGCTGCAGTGTACACAATATAAAGTAAGTACCACGGAGCCAGGGAAGATTTTTAAATAATGCTAATGCATGAAACAGTGAGGAGAAATACACAATAATTGATATATTCTATGACGGATATCCTATGACGGGTAAATGATGAAACAAGAACAGTGTAAGGACAATTAACTAAAGAACATGATCTATTATTCAACTCTGTGTAGTTCAACTTAAGACGTTGACAGCGAGGAACACCCCGGGAGGCGATTTTAATGAAACACACCAGAGACGAATGTAATAAAACTAGAAACCATGTCTCTGCTGCTTCACACGTGGCAACGATCACACTGCATCATAAATTATGCCAGCTAGAGGCTGGATTGGAACCTGCATATGTTTCTGATATTTGTTCGCAATAAGTGACTCTGTTTTTGACCCGAGGTCTGTGTCAAAGGGCAGCCACTTTAAAGTGATTTTATTAATACTTATTACGAGGTGCCCTGACTTTCTCTCCGTCTCATTAGTCATAATGACTCCGGCAGAGTGGGCCCCGCCAATCAAAGAGGAAGAACTCGGAGCAGCAGAAAGAAATGAAGACATATGACTCCGATGTAAACCCAAGTAAACCCCCTCTTAAAAGTGAAGCCACATGCGCTGTTCCTATGACGTTAGTTCAGCCATCATTTGGAAATGTTAAATAAAGACATGTTTGAATCCGTCTTTGGCATGAAAACGGCATGCCTGTTGATTCGGAGCTGGACTATCTCATGGAGTTTTTGCTTTTCTGAACAGCCCTGTTGTCATAGCAGGAACACACTTTTCTATGTTTTTGTTACATAAGCCCATTATCAATCCAAACTGAATGTGATTTCATTCTGTACACACAATCTAGAGGGACTGCTCTGTAATGAACCCGTAGCAGATATTTCAGTGTCATGCTGTGTTCAAATGCATGCTCTTTGATGTGACTACAGAGCATAGCAAATGGTTACAATAATTTGCCTTACAGATTACTACGAGTGAGCTACAGCATGTGATGGATTATTTACATCCCCTCTTCGGTGTTATTATGAACCAGGCTAGAGATTCCCCTTTTTCTCAGAAAGTTGGTCCTTTGCGATCCGGAGTGTAGTAGAATGACATCAGTAAGGCTTGCCTCCACCCTTTGGAGTCTTCTTCAATAAGGCAGATGTCATTTCAAGATTTCCAGGGTGACAATGGCTGCACATCATCCTACAACAACATACCACGACTTGGATTTCATCAGTATGACCTGGATTCATTATCACTGGCTGCATTTCATCATTTTGCTGTTTCTCTTGTCATCCAGACGTCTACTGAAGGTTACATACTCTAGTTTGAAATGTTTTACATAATGCGTGTGTGTTCAAGTCAAGGCTTTCTTGGTGGATTGTGTAGAAGATTTAAAGAGGCCCTCCATTGATCTTACACATAGGTTAACTTCAAGTTTTACTCAGCCTTGTATAACATCTTCTACGGCTCTGGAGGAGTTATGCGAGTTTCTTTTTGAAAATAACTTATTTTAATAAAATAATAAATGTCATCAGGGTTATCTCGGCCCGGGCTTGAAGACTAACACATTTTTAATAGGCAACCATAGAGGTGTGAATCTTCACCTGTCAGGGATTTCAATGCACAATGATTCTCGATGCATCCTCAATTTCCTATACCACTGCACATGGCGACGTTTTCGTCAATTAATACAAGCAGTCAGATAAATCTGAACCCCCTTTTTATTAAGAAAGCGCTTTCAAAAATAAAGACTTCAGAAAGACACCGAGCTGAATTGGAACAAAATGCCCGTTAATGTTCGGTCACTGTATCGATGCAGGAACTTTCACGTCCACATCACGATGCATCTTAGAAGCAAGAAAATGTTGACCATTATATTTTAAAATTGATCTAACGCAATCTCCCAACTAAAGTGCAACACTAAAATACTGGACCACACTGCAGTTCTGCGTTAAAGAATAACACTGACACATTCCTACTGACAGGTGAAGTGGTGTTGCATTTGTCACATAGTGAATGGTCCATGGTGCCTACATCTACAGTACCAGCATACATTGCAAGATATGTGGTTCATAAAGGGAAACAAACCTTCAAGGTGACATATTGTTGCTTCTTTTGACAAGTGTACAAACAAAGATATATGCGTGCAGTTACAAATAGATGAAAAACAAAGAGTTGCTGTTTCCATGCAGCTGGGAGGAAGCAGGAACTTGCTACTTGTCACTTATATCAGCTGTAACCACAGAACATGATATATTGAGATCTATTGGCATCGCTGGCCGAGTGAAACACAAAATGTTAGGTTTCAGAAACACTATTTTTTGCCTTTTTTGTGGTTTGTATTTTCTTTTGGCTCATCTTTGTGAATAAAAAAAACTAGGTAATAATATTAAATATGTGTTTTCACACACTGTTAAGATGCTGTCAGATATCACACCGAGTTACAGTATCTCAAAGTCTGTCCCCTTAATATTGTCCACAGATGGAAGTCAAAGGAGGAGCAGACATAGAAGAGAAGTAAGACTGAATCATCAACACTCTAATCGGTCTAATCATGCACAAAAACAAACATGTCACATGATGTGATTGACCTATTGTTTTATTTGGGATAATTAGCAACATTGCTGTGCGAAAATCTCAACAAGTTTGGCTGCTCGCTGTGCGCGTACTGCTGCCTCGAAGCCCAATGTTTCACCTCATTATGGTGGCAAACCCGACATGTTGCGAGCATGCAGCGGATTGTGCCAGCGTGCAAAAGGTCAACAGCAAACCTCGAAGCAGCAACAAGGGAAAGTGGAGCACAACCTTCCAGCTGCCCGGCCACAGCATTAGCAGCTCGTCTGACTCACTTTGGTACACTTCCCCGTTGATGGCCACGGGCTCATACAGTATGCTTCCACTCAGACAACATGTTATAAAATGGACATTTATCAATAAAGTCCTCTGTGGGTATATCTGTTGAGAAATAATTTTGGCTGACTGAAGTAAGGTTTTCCTCTCCTTTAGCTGACTGAGCTGCAGTCCCCCAGTAGTTTAGAAAACATTCACATGTAGTTAGTTCTGCCCAAAAATCTCTCTCTCTCTAAATATACAGTATATACAGTACATATATACATATATACATATATATATATACATATACATATATACATATATACATATATATATACATACATATATATATATATACATACATATATATATACATACATATATATATATACATACATATATATATACATACATATATATATATATATATACATA
>NW_022280054.1:9957893-9965873 GCF_004355925.1 Anarrhichthys ocellatus | reverse complement strand
GTATATATATATATACATACATACGAACAACACCCCCCTCCCTTGGCTCTGTAATATTTATATATATTTGACCTAAAATGGCCTAAATACGCTACCGTAAGTACCAGTTTATGTCAGTGGATGGTGAAAGTAAACTTCTATAGCTGGAAACATTTGCACACATTGAAAAAAAAATAAATAAAAAATCTATTTTTTTTCTTGTCAGTCATTTTCACTGTCACTAAGGAAGTGTTGCTTGTTTTGTGTTTCTAAATATTGTGCGCCACTTTGGATTTTGTTTTCGCCGCCTTTGGGTCCCAGATCAATATTTGCCTGTGAAACACAAAAGTTTGAACAAGAGGCGGATCTATAATGGGATTCTGATTCTTCATCCACGTCCATTGAGCACTATCCACCGTCTGCATGAAAACAAATGGCACTCTGTACCGTCGTGAGCTTGGGAGATCAATGAGCAGGCTCGGCCCTCTGATCCAGAGGTTATTTTTTTCTTTTCCAAGCCAAATATGCTCTGTGTCAAACAAGAGTAGGCTGCATTAGCAACCCCCCAACAAACACACACACACACACACACACACACAGGCAAGCACACACTTGTGATAGAGTATGTACATGTGTGTGCATGTATGGGACAAATACACTGAACCAAGAGATGAAAGGAGAGAATGAGTTTTCTTCTCTTTATAAAAAAATGGAGTGCATGCATAATTTGGCCTGGCATTCTTATCAAAACCTGGGTCTTGGCAGCAAAGTGCACGATACACAGGAAAAAGGATACCCAGCAACATACTTAGCAGTATACTGTATCATCCCCAACACACAAACAAACACACACATGCACACACCTTGGCCTGAAGCCTCTTGCTCCCCTTCTGTCTTTCTCTCAGCAGAAAAATAAGATAGCGCAAAACTTTGGCACAAAGCTTGGTACATTGTAGACAACGTGCTCATGTGACAGTTTAGAGAGAAATCATTGTGAACACGGCAGTGCATTTTACTTTGTATTCAATTCAACAATTCTTCTTTTTTTTTTTTTTTACTAAAAGCACCAACTTTCCAGCACACCAGCTGATAAATGTATTCTGCGTGGCAGGTGAATTCTACACTTGTACTAAAGTGTTGGCAAAACATGAGTGTCACAAATGATCACCTATGGGTTTATTATGAAAAAAACTGTTAAAAGAAATCTCTGCTTTTTGTTAGATTAACATCAGAGCAATGTGTTCTGCATTCCCAAAGAAGCCTGTTTTTATTTGCGTAACGCCTGCAGAAGCTGCCAACACAAACCTGCATGAGGCAACACACAAAACACACTTAAAAGGACACACTGAGCTTGAAAGAGGCACTCCAAAAGCCACCTTTCAGGGCTGCTTTGCATAAACGCCGAACATTGACAAAGTTTAAGCTGGCCTGTGAGTGGCTCTGTGTGTGAGCAGATGTCTAATTGAACTGCAGCTCTGATGTGGTTTTCTTTGTGCAGACCTGTGTGCTGGTGTTTGTGTGCAAGAGATGTTAGATAGTGTTCTGTGTTTTCCCGAGATCCATAGGGCAACTTATACCTGTACTACCTAATGTGATCATATCTCAGAAGTTGTTTTCTCTTACGATTGTATGTTCTGTGAGATAAACATCCGTGTGTGTGTGTGTGTATGTTTGTGCATGTGGTGTTTGGACGATCTCTTGCAAACAGCATGTGTTTTAAGTTTTCTATTTGGTTTTCCTCTTTGCCTCAAACTTTCCATCAATATGTGCTTTGCCAAAAGCTGTTATGGTCCGTAGCCACACTTCAAACATGTCACGCTGCCTCACAAACAGCAAGGACCACTGATTCGGATCTGCAGAGGTAAAACCAAACATTTCCTTGAGTGTGAGCATTTTTCTTCCCGTGGAATGGGACTTTTTTTTGTGTGTCTGGTGTTTTTAAGACGAGCGAGGCCCTCAATAATATGTGCTTAGTCTAAGTGATCCAGCCAAGGTGTAATTGCACACAACTCTCTGATCAACTACTCTAAAGGTACATTGAGCAGCATGGGGCATCATGCACGTTTTAGTTTGTTTCCTGGTTGCTTCACACCGAGCGATAGCTTCTGACTTTGAGAAGAAATGGTCCGCAAAATCCCTGAATATGATTCCACTTCAGCACATGCTACACATTCAGAGTGCCTACAGTCTCTAGTATTAATACGCACTGTAAGTGTAAGTCAACAACTACTAGCAGAAATCATCCTTTGATGTGAAAGGTATTTGTATATCAGCCTCTGGCGGTGTCATCACTCCTTAGCTCCCACGATACATGCCATGACAAAAGGGGGATAAATTGCATCTATGGGTCAACTGGCAACACAAATGCCCCAGCGCTCCGTGGTTAGGAAAGCCAATCCCACCGTGAGTCACACCACATCTATACGTTGCCAAACATTTGACCTCCTTGATCTCCTCAATGTTCTTGCAAACGGATTGCTCCGAGTTGGCCCCCGAGGTCCCCCTGCCCCCCCCTCTCTTGCTATTCAGTTCTATTAGAGAGAGTTCAGGCATAGAGAGGCCATGCTGAAGAGGATTGGTTTAGCTGCAGCAGTAATGTTCAAGGTGAAAACCTGCGGGGTAACAAGATGAATACCTCGTGCAGTCTGACGGATGGAAGGAGCTCATATGAGTCTGTGGGAGAGTGAGTCCATACAAACCATCACGTACCCACTCTTCATTGAAGTTGTTGTTTGTCTGTGTAACTCATCTGCTGAACTATGGGATGCCTTTCAAGAAATAACGGATGATAAATTAAGACTTTCAGAGCGTGCGCACACACCAAATGACTGAGGACTGTCTACATAAATTAAGAGCAAAGGTGTGAAATTGCCTCGTTCATGCACAGATTTATTCTTTTTAATTACATTTTGTAAACTTCAAGGGAGATTTTAGGGATTTTGGCAAGTTAGGCTGAGATACTTGATGGTAGTAATACTGACACATAAACTACAGAAGCCTTTGACAGAGTTATCCCACTGAGATGACTGCTAGTTGGACAGAGATGAACAGCAGTAAATGTTTTACTCCACCAAAGCTGCACAGTCTTTTAAATGTGTTTTAGGATTTTTTTTCAAGAAATTCAAAATGGCAGACAAACTATTTTCCAGATGAACTTTGCTTCAGTGTGCATTATATGTGACCACATTGTGGCGCTATGATAAAGAAAAGATCTGTTCTTACTTGGCTTATTATTTTATTAGTATATAATATCCAGCCTGCAAAATATTTGTATTTTTTAGATAATGGGTCATTTTTATGTTTTATTTTGTTTAGATGTGTCTTTTCTCTAAATAAAATAAAAACCACCCACCTAATCCACGATAAACTTAACTAATTTACAATGTATATGAAGTGTGTGCCTTCTCCCCTTTTTTACTTTAACAGTGGAACTCACAGACAAACAAGACCTTCAACACAAAACCTCTTCGGCAGAGTTAAACATCTACAACATCGCAGTGTTTCTGTAATACTTGACTCTCAGACCTCGCTGCATAATGAAAAACAATCTCACAGTTGCATATTTGGTGGCTGCAATTTCAGATGGTGATGTTTAACATCTTCATCTTCCATCACTGAGTGTCATTTACAGTATACTGCACAACCCTTGCTGTCAAGCAGCAGAATATAAAATGGATTTCTAACAGATTGCATCGTCCAGCTGTTTTTACTCGGAGTCTAAATTAAATACAGACAAACATGTGAAACAAAAGCGCTGCAAAGCATCTAAAGAAACCAGCACCCTGACGCACAGTAAACCCTCTAATGTTCCTTGGGAACTCCATGTTTGCTAATTTATACAACACATCTTACAAAATTATACTTTCCTCTTGCAGGTCTGTGTATCGATCTCGCAGCAGCCAGAGGCGCAGCTTTGAATATGCAACGGATATGATTCTTATAGCTTATCAGCTCCTTTAAAGTGGGTGTAAGTACAAGTAGGTCAAAAAACCTGCCTAAATTCAAGATCTGATATGTTGTTTTTATTTAGCCTGCACACTGTCGTCATTCACTGATAACGACATCTACGGCTAGATACATTAATGTAAAACATTTAATAATTCATTTAAAATCAATAACACCTGCTGTGTGGCAAAGATAAACGTGCAAACACAGCCAGCACGTTCTTACAGCACTGTTATTTCTGGCCAAGTCGTTACAGCGCAGCAGCGCCATTAGAAGCTAAAAGGCTAACTCAAATTGCATGTGATTGGCAACTGTACAGGGGGCGACCGTGGCTCACTGGCTTAAGAGGGTTGTCTGGTCAACGGTTCGATCCTCGACTGGGACGTGCCACGTGTCGAAGGGTCCCTGAGCAAGACACTGAACCCCCGGCTCCCCGGGCGCCCGTCATTGGCAGCCCACTGCTCCCTATATACAGGGATGGGTCAAATACAGAAGTCAAATTTCGTGTATATGTATATGACAATAAAAAGGGTTTCTATGAAAGGCTGAGAGTCGGTGCTAAGCAGGATTTAACCCATGAGTAAGTGGTTAAAGTTGCTGACAACCCACACAAGAATTTCTCTGTAAGCTTAACCAAAACCACAGATGTGAACGGGCCCTCAGGAAGTGAATAAACTCGTGCACATACATGCTACAAATCCAAATTGTTCTTCTACCAAGCAGTGTGGTGTGCCTCCACACTCAAGTTTAGCTGCATCCTTTTTCTCTCTCGCTGCCTCCGTGTTTCTCACACCCGGAGATGAATAATGTAGACCCCCCCCCCCCCCTCATTGTTTTGTATGAACAGAGCGATTCCCTGGATGTGATTCTCTCTGAGGACTGGAGACCCACAGGCCTATCTCCAGGCCCTCCCCTTGAATCTGCATTCTCCCTCTGTTCTGTTAATTAGGAGGCCATGGACAAGAAGGCACAGTAATTGTGGGCTGTTGTTGCAGATTTCGCACTTTATTCCTCCCCTGTGACGCATCCTTATCTCCTTCCTCCTCACACTTTTCTCCCCAAGTCATATTTCTTTTCATCTTTTCAGCTTTGTCTTCCCCCCCCTTCCACGCTCATCGTCTTCATCATCACCATAAACACATGTTTTTATCTGCATAGTTTACCGTCAGAAACAGAGGCAATGAAGGGAGGCTAAAGGGTAACAAAAATAATTAAGGGAGAAGTCATTGCCCCAAGCCACAAAAGTCAATAACAACCCAACATAAAACCTTGAATGACTCATTGCTTATTAGGTGGTAAAGGGAAACTACAGGGGCTTCATTTCTGGGGATAATAGCCTCATTTCATATCTAATAATATCGACTAAACTAGAATCTTCTCTCTAAACCTCCCCAGACGGAAATGTATCTCTCTCTCTCTCCCTGGTGAACTGCAGGGTAAATGTATAAAGCAAAGGGATGCCGGCGGCCTCTGGGCACAGCACCACACAGCACCCAAGGGATCGTCACCACCTCTTCATATATCAGCGATAACACAGCGTTGCATTCCAAGACACGGAAACAGTACTCTCTTCTGTGTTTCAGGCCTCAGGCAACATCGAGGTAATCCTCTCACATCAACCAACTTACTGTACCATGCAAACATCCTTATGTGTTCAGATATCTAACTGCACTGCATAACCCCCCCAGCCCACTTATTCACTTCAATAAGACCACTGCGTTGGCGCAGCCAAATCTATGCAAGCGCACACTCTTGGTTAATTAATATGCACCATTCCAGAAATTTGGGTGATATGAATTTGGTATTTAGGTCTGTTTCGTGTATTATTTGAGGATCGTCACAGGCTCCTTATCAGACTGCACACACAATGTTCTCTTCTGCCACCATTTCTTCAGTGGAGTGGAAGTTGCAATGGAAGTGTTAGTAACACGCTTTATGTGCCTCATGACTACTTCACAACGTCCTTTTCCATTAAACTTTGTTGCATTTCACTTTAATCCATATACCAAGCTTTTCACCTCAACCAAACGTAAAAACATTATTGTGACTATTTCAGCCTTAGTTTGCACAAATGTAAGTCTAAATGACAGGTGAATTCATCTACATTTACATTATTTATGATACATTAACAACATGTTTAATAGTGAAGCGTTTGTTGTTTTACAAAAAGGTCATTTTGCTCCACACATTTACGAATGCGGTCAAAAATATTAGTAAGCAAAAGTCTCAAATATTTTCTTGCAGTAATGAACTTTCCATTATCTGCTGCATGCCATCCAGTCTGCTGAGAACATGGCATAGATTTAATGAATTCAAAGCATGTCATTTATCATCACTCCTTTATTTGTTAGCATACAATATCCCCATTGATTCCCTGTTTGGTATACAGAATGCTCACTTCAAACAGACCACTGCTACATGAAAAGCTTACAAAACCAAATGCATCGGTTGTGACCTCTTCAAAAGAAAAGTGAGTAGTTGAGGCCCATTGCCATGTTTCAGATATCTGAGTTGTTAGTAGTTCCATCAAGAGATAGAAGCCCTCTAGACTTACCTCATTGTTTCATTTCAAAGGCCCGGTGAGATAAAGGTTCCCCATATTTCACAACAAATAACAAAGACTTGTTCAAGGTATGAATAATGAATGCAGATTTATGTATGAGAACTTATTTTGCTCTCCCATTAATCATCTCACTGCCCCCTTCAGAGGGTCAGGAAACCTTGGTTGGGAATCAGTGGACCAAACTACCAAACTGCGTTTAAAGTAGTTCCACTTCGAGCAGCTTGAACAGTGAAATGCTGCTCATACATTGATATTAATCTAATAACGTCATATATTATATCAGTAACAGGGGCCGTTTCTCTGTCAAATGAGTACTCTTATATTATATCTATTGATATTTTAAGTAAAGGCGGCTGATGATACTTATATGCGTTTACCTCAGGTGGTTGTAATGGAGTATTTTTACATTGTTGCATTGGTACTTTCACTGACAGGTGCAGTCAGCGATTCTAATCCAATACACTTTTTGTCAAATTTATCGAATATCTACAGGTGATCTGCTAGTTGTCTGTTCTGTGTGTGCACTGAAAAAATAAATACACCGTCTGTATATAAAAAAAAACATACAACGTGACTCAAACCAAGCCGCACAACAGGGGCGTTCATGCTTGTGTACAGGACAGAGGAAAGGCCATGGATGTAGAACGAGTAAGGCAGTTAAAGCAAGAGGGAAGGTAAATCAGAAAGTATTTCTTTAGGTCTTGAGTTAAAATATCAACAATCTCTCTCCAGAATCGCTGACTCAACATTTAAGTAAACGATTTGAGTACTTCTTCCACCACTGCCCTCACCACACAGGGCCCCAAGGCTCCGGGTCTCCCTGCTTCTCTGCTCTGTTTACACTACATGATGTTCAACCATTTAGAACTATATCTCACAAAATGTTCTTTACCATTTTTGAGACATCAGAAGCAGGTCTGCTCCCTTTGTTGACATCTCGAGGTACCCCACTACCTTAACCTGATCTTAAACAGCGCAACTTACTACATGTAGAACTTTAAAGAAGCTGTAATAAACATTCTGAATATTAATAATACAGCAGCAAACCAATGTTATCCACGCAAAGATATAGCGGAGTAATGTCTACCTGAGCAGAGAATGAAGTCACTCGCCCTCGATGTGCGTTGCAACCCGAGCTTCTCCTGGCTTTGCTGACATAGCCGGGCCGGCCACGCATGCTTTCAATGCATGTTAGTGCATGTGAGCGTGCTACACTGGTTAGCTCACAGCTTCCGCTCTGCACTGCACTCACACTGCGGTTACAGCTGATAATGATATTCCCACCGACAGTATCTTTGCGGAAGCGTAGAATCAATGCAATAATCAGATGGTTGACTTCCTCCTGGTCAGAGGTACAAGGAATTGATCAGAATTAGGAGGCAATGCAGAGCTGATTGAAACTTGATTTGACGACCTGATTCCTTTGTGTGTTGAACTTCCATGTTGAATGAAATATGACTTATTGATCATTTGAATGTGATTTCACAAAAAAA
>NW_022280054.1:9938561-9957793 GCF_004355925.1 Anarrhichthys ocellatus | reverse complement strand
GGGGGGGGTATATGCTGCCCTCATTTTTCAAAGTCTTATCTTTGTCCCCTTCACATTTACAGCCGCCAAAATCCAGATGGGAGAAGCTCTGACTTGATCAAAACGTAAACATGGCGATCTGAGTCTCCTTCAGTTATTACTGTGCTCTCAAAGCATTTAAGCTCGACAAGCAGTAGCGGGGGATCGGCAGACTTTTTACTGGATTTGGCCTCTCAGGCAACATACGTACAGGCTGCCCTACCTTCTTGGTGGAGGTTGTTGGGGCTGTATGCAAACACTGCTCATCAATGAGAGATATGCTCTTAAAGATGGAGATAAAACATGTTTTATTGAGCATATTGTTGTTATTGGAAATGGTAGTTTGACATTTTTGCCCAAATTACTTTTAGATATTAACATTACTTATCAAAATGTATCGGGTCTCTTGCAAGGGAATTATAGATAATTATTGTTCTTACAATGCAATGTAAAATGAGAGGTTGTGCTTTTGAGTTATGTTACCTAACGGTTGCATATAAATGGAGAAAAGTAAAGGACCAGGTATAGAGCCTTGGGGAACCCCACATGAAATGCAATGTTATCTGAAAGAAGCAGACTGAACATCGTGTCTTTATTACTGTTGCTTAAAATCAAATTTTTTTTTATAGCTATTATGTTCAAAAAAAAATCACTGAAAATAAGAATATTAGCAAAATGCAACATATGAAATAACGTTATCCAATGTCACCAAAACTCACCGTCTCAATATGGCGGTCAGGCTTACGAGTTGCCCTTAGTTCATCTCATAAGCCTGATCGCAGTGACCCATTAACTGCTCACATTTGGAACAACAGATGAAAACAAAGGCAGATTTAGATCGGTAGTGTGAAATATAATTCCACCTGCACAGGCTTTGGTAGACACTGCTTATCAATGAAGACAAAAAAACAACAAACAAAAACTGAAAAGATAAGAGCAGACTGCAGTATAGCTCCTGTGTGTTATTACAAAGCACAATGGCTTTGCCAGGTACACTGTAATTGAAAAGATTAAATCAAAACAGTGCAGTCCTCTCCAAATCCCTCTGAAGGCATCTTTCTCATATATTTTTCGATCGTCTTCAAAAAAAAAGTGTAGCACAAGTGCGCTAAGATAGGGAAACATGTTTAATGGTTTACAGTCATTCAACACAGATGTTCACATGTGCGGTGAGTGTTTCCTGACTTTTAAAAGGGTTGTAGCTTCTCTCGCTGCGATGATAACCTTTGCAGGGAGCTGCTGCTGAGAAGGCGGGAAGGAGGGATGGATAGAAGGAGAGAAGAGGTGTAGAGGAAACTGGGGAAGGTCAGGAGGGAGTGGAGGTGACCTGATTCACACAGACACACACACACACACACACTCACAGGAGCATTCACACCAACTATAATCCATCACTGCATTGCTCGTCATTGCTGGACCTGCAATAATGACCCAGAGCCGTCTGTGATGGTAGAAGCCAGAGGTGAGACACACACATACGCAACCATCCTTGGGTTGCAGAGCAGCATTGCAGGTCCATCTGCTGCTGCACTAGCTCTAGTTAGACAGTTGGCAAAGGGCATGGACGGCCTGCTGATGCTTACAGGTTTACACTTTAGTCCAAAACTTTACTTCCAGCAAATCTGCACTGACGACGATGGTGAATCGCCTCAATTTCAGCAGCTTTAGGTAAAGGAGACGAAACAAAATGAAACAAAAAAACCCCAAAAAAAACATTTGACACCTGACTGTTCTGATGCAAGTACACTGTAACGGAGTGCTGGATTGAGTTGTGCTTGACAGCATCTGTCCAAAAATGCAGGTCTACTTACAACTGTCAGCTACGAAGAATTTTATATCGAAATAAACTCATCTAAATCACAAAGTGGTGATGCAACAGAGATCAAGATTCCGTCATCCCAAACGGAGAGAAAAGCAGATCTGCCCTGTTTGGCAAAATCTAAATTGTTGTGTCAGGTGAATTCAATGGCAGGAAAAGCGACCGCTCCTGTGCACAAGCAAGCCAGTAGAAGGCTGTAAGTACAGTATTAGTGACGGCTGAACCTATTCACCACTTAAAGAAGGACATTTAACTACTAATATGACATCATACACACTGTAGTCCCCATGTATTAGGGTAGTGATATGTTTCTCATTAAACAGCTTCACTGCAGCACAAAGGATGAATCATTTTAAGGTTTTAATGCTGACTTTCAGCTTTACGGCAGTTTGGAGGTGTTTTGCATCCGTTGTGGGTGAAGAATGTAGGGCTCATCGCCATTTGCAGCCTTGGGTGGTTTGCATAAAAGGGGCTACATCTTTACACGGTTCATCGGACGCGGATGCAAAACACCCACAAACTAAACCTTTCCAGTCAGCACTTTCATCTCATAGTTTTTTTGTTTTCGTTGCAATTCAAATTTGCTAGAGTACAGAAAGCAAGACTGTCCTCACACTTTCTGCCTGCACTGTATTTTCTGTGAAGACTCTTCCAACTGCCTAACAAGTGTTAATAAGATGGCAGCATGATAGTGTGTGTAACAGCGCCCTGTGTTAGTGAACAGTGCAGTGGGAACAGTTTTGTTCATTCTGTCTCTGTTGCACATCACTCTGGATGGAAACCAAATTCATTTTCAAAGCTGCATCTCTGTAAAATCATGATTATTTTCACGTTTTCAATAAACATGCTGTTTATCTCTTGGGTTGTACTAATGGGAGGTCCGAACATAACTGCACACACGTTCACTCTTTGAAGATGGCAATTAGAGAAGCAGAAAGTCAGGGCAAAAATTAAAATAATTGGGATGAATAAGACATTTGCAAATCTGTCATGATCTTTGCATGATTTGATGGATTCATTTATTTTTATTTAAGTGTCCTGATCCAAGCCAATACAGGCTTTCAAGTTACCTGCCTCCTGTGTCAGACTGACTTCCTGCCATTGTGTCCCCCCCCTTTTTTCTGTATATCACCTGTGTGGTATTAGCCTAGCCAGCCTTGCTCTGCTCCCTTTGTTTCTTCCACCAATCAGCTTGCTGCCTGCCCTAATGTCCACCCACCTGTGTCTTGTTGTCCGATTAGTTTCGTGTGTATTTATACTCCTTTGTTTTCTCTGTCGGTTGTCAGTTCTTCTTTCGTTGCTCCGTTGGTGCTCAGAGCTCCTGTTACCTGCCTGCCATCTAGAATGTCATTCTTTAAGCCTGCTGTCTTTATCAAACTGTGTTTATTGGATGTGCCTGTGTCCGAGTCTGCATTAGATCCTTCCCCGCCTCCCTGGATCCGTACCCAGTGAGAGACAAACTGTCCATTTGTGGATTTACTCTCCTCAAACACGTCGGCTGGATTTTGTTTGTATGAAAAAAAAAAAGACTTGCACCATATTGATTTTTTTAATCTAAAGTCTATTCAGCACTTTCATTAACTGCAATTCAACCTCTGCACTTTCAGTACGTCTCTACTCTGCTTGAAACAAAAGCTTCAGCATCCATAACTGAAGAAAACACACACACACACACACACACACACACACACACACACACACACACACACACACACACACCAATTGGACCCTGATGCTGTTGTTTCTGTCTTGAGATTGATACAATTAATATTTCATGATTCCATCAGGGTCACCCAGAATTCAAGCAAACAGAGAGCTCAGACTTCTGTTGACAAGGATGTTTCGGATGCAGAGTTTTAGATGAGAACATCTGAGTTGTTGGCAGAAAAATCGAGCAAAATATTTGAGTTGACAGGTGCATCACAAGCATCACAACTAGGTCTTTACTGGATTCTGTCAGCAACAACAATTCTTAAATTGTACCTGAAGATTGATATTTTATCAAATACTCACCTTTGGTTGACATCAAAATGCAGTAAAACTACTGTGAATGCTACCGGCTGCTGTCCTCAAGAACAAACAACCTAACTTTTCAGGGCCATCACTCATGCCTTGAGTCTTGAGGCAATGGGTATTTGATACTGAAAAGATAGATTTTTACTTCATGACCCTTTACTCTCACTATTTTTGGTTAGCTTTTTGTTAACAATGTAAAAAAAAAAAGAGAAAAAAATAGATTTGCCTTTAAAAGAACCCATTGTTTTCGAGAAGTCACACACTGCGGCAAAGAAAAGTTGTTTCAAACGAAAAGTGCAGTCAAAAATAGTTTTGTGTAGTTGAAAATTGTGCAGCTATATGCAAACTCCTTGCTGTAGGTTCATTCTCTCAGACAGACCATATAATCTCAGATGCCTCAGCCTGTTTTGACAGACTGAGGACGACAGCGAGGGGACAAGAGAAAAGGTGGCGCTGAGCTTCTGTGGTGTAGTAGTGCATGCGTTGCTGCTGAGCACTTTGCCCAGAGGGCAGGTGCACAGTGGGAGGAAGAGGAACGGCACAGCTGATGGACTGTAACTACTTTAAGATTAATAATGTAGAAGTAGTGCTCCGATGCCCCTTGCCAGCTGCCAAACTACAGTAAGCGACTGCGTATCATCCACTGACTAATGTTTCAACAGAAGAGGTTGAACTGAATTACAGTAATCTCGCTAATACCATATTGATTCTACCTCGAAACTCTGAGACCACTGAAAGGTATCAGAACACGTCCTGATTGCACAACACCTTTTCACAGAGTGACTACAACTCAGTGATTTCAATGACTGTAGCAGGCATTGCCACATGGTTAGGTCCCTCAACGTGACACTGTGTTGCGCAATAGGCACCTCGAGAAGTAAAAACAACTCTTAATCAGTTGTGGTTAATTCAAAACTGGAGGAGCAAAACAATGGCGCATGAAACCATGATATTTGTCACAGTGTTGTGTTTCTATCTTTTCATTGATACCATTTGCACCATTTCCCCTGAGCATTATAATCTTGGTGGAACAATGCTCTATCTGAACATGCACTGCACTTGTCCTTTATATACAAACAGTACACAATGCTGCAGCCTGTTATCTGTGCAAATTCAAAATGCTTAAAAAAAAAACTCTGTACATGAAATTCAAACATACACATATTTCTTTGAAATACTCTTTGGAGTGCTTTTATGTGGAAGTGTCTGTTTTCGGCTGTATTTCTTTATGTCCTCCTATTACATCGCACAGCAACAGAGTTTGGCCCCAATAAGCCAGTTTTCCAATGTGCAAAGTGTGAAACCGTCCTGAGAGTTAGAGATGTCATGTTTCGCCCGTATTCACGGAGGAATAATTATAAAGCCGGCTGACTCTGATTGTTCAGTGCTGAAAAAAAAAAAACGTTTTGAGGACAAAAGGAATAGATCAAACATAGAAAGCCAGCAATAACTGAAATGCATTCATATTCCACATGTCATTATCAGCACAATTGGAAGTGTAAAAAAAGAAGAGGAAAGGAGAGAGAGATCTTAAAAAACGTGATGGGGAACATTTTGAACTGCCATTATACTCAATGAGAGCTGGAGAGGATTTCTTTGACTTCACAATGCAAATAATGAAGCACTGTGGATGAATATACCACACTAATGCATTTCTCCTTATAAGCCAGTCAGTCTATTCAAAGGGAATATTAAATTCCCTTCAGATATATTCACACAATTTATCAGGATGTTTCAAGAATGGACACTTTGTTGCTCCAGAGGTCAATTTTTGCTTTATTTATTAATGGTTCCAGTCGCTTATCAAATATCAAACACTGTACAGTCTGCTTTATTTTCTCTCACGGTGGAATAATTCATCTGAAAATGGGAACTTAAGAAAATCTAACCAGTTTAAGAACAAGCCAAGAATGGTTCATTTCGTGAGGATCAAGCTCTGAGGTTTGCTGCTGACAATGCAGTCTCCAACATGAATTCACAATAATCCATATTGGTCCTGTTTTAAACAAAACAAAAAATAGTTAGAGGTACCGTCTGTGCTTTTAACCGCATCCTCAGCCTTCTTCTCTGTTTCTTTGTCATTTTGATAATTCTCTGGCTGTCTCCAATCAAAATGACAGGGCTCAGGCAATAGACGGAAAATTAAAATGAACGTCTCACACTTCAACTTTACTGTAACACCATAAAACAGACTGTTTTATATCTGAACAATCAGTATTGGTTTATTAAAACAGAATGATATTGTTAGACTGTAAAAGATATAAACTTTGATATTCTAAAGGGATTAGCGTTGATATGTAACAAAAGACCTGAAAACAAGCCAAATCTTCGTATCTATTTTTATATCAGTGACATTTTTGAAGCATTGCCAAGAGTCCTCTTAAGTCTTTATATTTTTTCCATGGGGTGGGAGGCAGGATGTCTTGTGAAGCACATTCTTTCCACAGATAAGACAAATTATGACATGCAGCTCAAAAACAGAAGGATTTTTTAAAAGCGTGACACGGAACTGTCAAGCTCTCAAGTCAAAAGGAGGTCTTGAGATGGAAAAAAAAATTTAAAAAAAATCTCTCCGTACAACCACAAAGACTTTTAACTGAGACATGATAATGATCCACGATGCTGTAAAGTAATAGTGCCATTGTTAAATATAAGACATTCTACACTTCTCAATCGTTGAATTCGCTGATGATGCATTTCAATTCAAGACACTCTTTTGATTAATTCACTGACTGTAAAACCAACAAACAATCCTTGCTGTTGAAGAGTAAAGCCATCTATCATCAGTGCATTTTGTACTCTGCTGCACTGCGATTAGGACATCTTCCAGTGTGGTGATCCATTAGATGCTGGGTATGTGCTCTTTTGATGGCCGACTGACTGATTGCTTTTCTTCTGCAGAGCTGTGAGTTTGCTCGGAATTGGCTCATAGTAAAAAACAAAAATATTGCTAATAAAAACCCAAAGATAGATTTGCAACAGTCCCACGTTATTGGGCATTTTTTGGTAATAATGGCTCTGGTGAAACACTTAATGCAATCTACTTCACACTTGGTGGATGTATTGCTAGGGACCCTATGGAGCGCTTTTTAATAATTTGGTGGAATTTGGCTCGTGGCACGTTCAATAATAATACACTTTAAATAAACAAGCACATAGTGGAGCTTCAGGGCTCAGCGGGGTCACACAATGTGGTCTGCACAAGGTGCCTGGCTCATTGACCACAGTTCACTTCAGCTGCTGGATGATGGATACAACCCACTGAAGCTGGATTCTAGATAATGTTACAACCAAACTTTTCCTCCATTCCTTGGAGTCAGCGGGCAGGAGCAGACAGCCTACAGGAACAGCGCCACTCGGCCATTGCAACTCAAATTGTGTAGGTTTTTGCCATACTAATTTATCACATTAATAACATTGCCGCAGGCAAAACAACTTTGCTGAGCCGGGACCGAGCGCCTGTGCATGCCAGTGTCTATGAGTCCCTCGGCTGTCTTCAAAATATTAAGTATAATTTTACTAGCAGACAGTTGGTTATTTCACTGAAATATACAAAGCAGTGGCGGGTTTCTTTTCAAGGCCGCCTGGAGCACCTCTCACATCGCCGAAAAGAATTGCAGAATCGCATTTCCAAACAGGTGATTTTGGGATAAACTGACCACATAATTGGAATCCAAATGGTTAATTTCTCACATTAGCTTTTATTAGCAATACACAAGACTTTATTTCTGAAGTACAAACTATTTGATTAACTATTAATAGTAAAACTATCATTACAGCACAGTACATACATTCAAATGAGGAGAAACTTATAACTAAACATATGTAGTGATTTCCCGTTTGTGCCACTTTGGATTCAATCCAATAAACAAATGATCAAAACAGGACATAATGTGTAAATTGGTGAGTTTTAGCAATAGGTGGGAGGTAGGTGGACATTGTTGTTGTCGGAATGAGCAAGGCTAGCTGTTCCCCCTTGCTTTCAGTCTGTGTGCTAAGCTAACCCAACGAGCCACTGGTGGTCGGTGGACCATACAGACGTAAGAGTCGTATCCATCTACTCATCTAAGTCTATGTCAGAACGCGAACAAGCATCATTTCTCAAAATGGCTATTTTCTTTTATCTAATTCCACCTTTTTCTAACTGTATTTATTTTGTATTTCTGATACTTGTTTTTATGTATTTATATCTTGTCTAATATCTACAGTATATATATGTCAACATGATTTTACCACTATCAACTTATTGCTTGTATTGTCCTATTTTGTATCTCTTCTTTCTGGATTTCATATGCAAATGTTTCGGCTTCTTGTGTTTCAAAAGTTCAAAGTTTGTTTTATTGTCAATTCCACAATGTACTGAACATACAGGGGAGTTGAAAAGACGTTTCTCTCTAGTCCAACATATAAACATATAAAGTGAATACAGTGCAATAGATTAAAAAACATTTAGACAATATATATATATATATATAATAAGAGAAAAAAACAAAAAAACTATCAATCTGTATTTAGCAGCAGTTGGACATGGGGAGTCTTAAAAGAGAGGAGGGAGAGAGTTCAGAGAGTTCAGCTTCCTAACAGCCTGGTGGACGAAGCTGTTTGAGAGTCTGGTGGTGCGAGCACGGAGGCTCCGGTATCTTCTCCCAGAGGGCAGGAGGCTGAAGAGACTGTGTGAGGGGTGGCTGGAGTCACGCACAATCATGGTCACTTTGCGGGTGAGGCGAGTGTAGTATATGTCCTGCAGGGAGGGGAGTGAGGCACCAATGATCCTTCCAGCTGTGTTCACTATGCTGTGTTTGAAGTACCTGTTGATTTATTTCTGTTGTGAAGCACTTTGAGCATACTGTTGTGTTGTAAAAGGCACTATATAAATAAAGTGTATGATTATATTATTAATACATATGCATGCATGGAGGAAAACAAGAATCTCCATGTGAGCTGAAACAGCTAAAATGCACGTCCTCCAAGAGATGAAATGATCTACCAACTCGACTAGCAGTGTTTTTCGCCTTTGGCAATATTCAAAATGGGGTTATGCAAAATTAATTGTGTTTGGGGCTCAAACAACCAGAGCAGTAACTCAAGAACAAGTAGTGATTAATGGTTTGGGTTCCCTTCTCAACCTAGAGGGACAAATAGTTTAGGAAAGCCCCGAGCAATGATTAAAAAAGAGAGCGAAGGAGAAGTCAAGAACTGACATTAAGAACAACATAGCGGACAATTTTCTATTGATGTGGTAGACAATGTCTGGAGTTTATGGATGAATACAATAGTACACAGTATGTCTTGAATTAGCTCTCAAAGTCTTAACTTTAGACAGCCAGATATTTTCTCCTCAAGCTTGACTTCCTCACCAGATTGCCAATCTACTCAGAGCAAAAGAGGCTTAATCCCCTCACAAGCCAACAAATCCACTTCTCTTCAAACGGAGAGAACACTTTGAAGAACAGCCAGAGTGAAAATAGTTCAGGATGCTCAAAATGATTATTTATATATTTATGTTTTTCAGTTTTTACCCCTTCCATAGTAAACAGGTTTGAATTAACACAGGGAGCTACATTATTAAATTGGGAAAAGAAAAATGAGAAAATATTCCAACTAAGTACAGTATGAATCAAACAAGCTTCATGGTAATTTAATTAATGGTTTATATAGCATTCTTTGTCCCACTTTGTTCTTTTCGTATTTGGCCAACATGCCACTCATATTTAATTCTCTTTGTTACAGTCATCACAACTATGCTGGAGAGAAAGAGAGAAGGGAACACAGAGAACAAAGGCACTTGCTGGTCCAAAAATAATATCAGTGAAAGTTACTGAGTTCCCTGAACAGTTTTTTATGTCTACACGAAGCTGAACTTTCCTGAAGTGTCGCTGATATTAACAAGTAACAGTTCTGCATACTTCAAAAAACAGGAAGTTCTTCTTAGATTGTTTTAGTTCTTGAACTACAAAAAAAATCAGCAGTGCAAACGCCGAGTGAAGTGGGTTGTGTTCCACAAATGACTGTTTATGATGCTAACTACGTCCAACCAGGTGTGACCCTAGCAAAGTGTATTCTTCTGCTTTATACAGTTCTGTATACACCTTGTATGACCTTTATTTTGGCTGAGCAAACGTTTACTTTGCATTGTTTCGTCATCAAGGCTTCCATGCCATGCAATTAGTCGTGCACTCTGTGGATACAATAACACGCTGCAATCACAAGCGTTTGATTACAGACAACCACACCCATGCATCTTTACTTAGTTAAACTGAACAGACAAGTGTTCTTGCTTGTCAGTCTATGTGCTTCATTATCTTCGCCCCATCATCATTACCCTAAGTGCTGACCCTCCTCGATGGAGCAGATGGAATTTACAATCCGGTGACGCTGGGTTTGTTCCCTCACTTCTCACGAAGACCAGATTATTTCACGTAGACCAGATGCCTTCATGAAGACCAGATGCCTTGACGTCAACTGAGTACATTTTGGTGATTCTACAAAGCCCTAACTACTGAATGATGTCACAGATATCTGTCACTGATTCATATTGTGCAAGTAAAAATACACACAGGGATATATCTTTATGTAGATACATGACAATATTTATTTTTTCTATTCTTGTCGCCAGTATGAATCATTGAAGCCTGGTTTACTAAGCAGAGGCTGATTGCGTAATCAGCCTCTTTGATTGCCCTCTAAGTTGCTCAAGAGACGTATTTCGGTGGTGATAGTTTGTCTGGTATATAGAGATTTGTCACGATGCTCATTCAACAAGCTAAAAATGTATCAGGAAATTTGATTTTAAAAAACATTTAGAAATGCCGTAATTCAACTCAAACAACAACAAAAAAAGACTGCAAAATAAAGCTGTTGACTCTTATCTACAGTATGTGCATTGCAAGCCGGAGTCTTTGTCCTCTGCCAATGTTTTCTATTGAGTGAAATGTCACTCTGTCCTTTAGCCCTGCACGTTGTATTTAGATAGCAGTTGAGCACAGACCAACAGCTCATGGTAGCAGATAGTTAACTATAGTAGGAATCTCTCAGTCATACTTAATGTACATCACATTCATATTTTAATGACTTCAATCAGGATCTTTGAACATTCAGGACCAATGTGCAGTTTGCTCTGTCAGTGTGTGGGATTATTACATTAGCTAATGTTCACTTAGCAGCCACAGGGCAGCCTGAGAGCGAGCGGCAGTACTGTACTGTAGGCAGTCAGGCTCAGTCTCTCTGCGGGCAGAATTACTGTTGATGAACCTGAATCTGTCTCCTCTGTGGAGCTCAGTGCCCTGAGTGGGACCTGCACTCAGTTCTGACCACATGTGGGGCCCAATCACAGACCACTGGATTTAAGTATATCGAAGGCACAGTCCCTCGCACATGTGGCTGCATGGGGTCATGTTTAGTTAAGTGTGTGTGTGTTTTTCTTTACAAAGTTGTACATTGCTGTTCTAAATGTAGGCCTACTCTCTGTGAACCCTTGACAGCCATAATATGTTGCTTGATTGGGAGCTGTTGAGGTTTTACAGTTGACTAGCAACAAGTTATTACTTTACTGAAAAAAACAAAACGTAAAGACTTCTCTTGTTTCGGCCATCACCACCATTGCACTTTTCAAACCTACAGTTTGTATGTACAGTACAAGTGTGTGCATTGCTTTCTTAGTTATTTAGCTCTTTAAATAATGTTCAGGAGCAGAGATGTGGTTGCTCTGAATCCTTCGCGGCTCCAGGTTAAGATGACTTAGTGATAAAAGGCTGTTATACAAGGCTTATAATCAGATGGCTGAGTTCTTCAAATATTTATTATTATTTTTCTTGCCTAAGCCAGTTCTTCCTTTTGTTGCCTTTCTTTTGAGAGTTGTACCGAAGGATGCAATAAAGTTTACAAAATGTTCTGAAAAATTGGAAGAAGCAACAAAGATAGAAGAGAGATGTCCGTGTATGTGTTGGCGTACCAAGGCTGGAACTCACTTACATACGTTTGTACTGATACTAGACATATGAGTACCATAAACAGTAAACAAGCTAGTTCATATACAGAGCAGCTTTTAAGAGCAGAGACGTCACACAGTGCTTCAAAAAAAAAAAAAAGAAGAAGTAAAGCAATCACAGTAAACGGCAAGAACTCTAAAAATTCACATTAAAGGATGAGATGCTCATCACAGTGTTACATCGACAGCACTGGCTGCAATGGTGTCGAGATGGCTCAGTTCAAACACAGTCAGTCTCATTCTTGGAGTGGAGAAAATACATTTGTCAAACAAGCTTCTAAGAGTGCAGAATTGGAAAACAATACCATGTGTTGCATTTGTACCCATCTACGCGTTTCTCAATCAAATTAAAGTCTTATGTTGGTCATGAAAACTGTTATGCCATTTTACGTATATTCCATAGATGTACAATTTGATACATAAATAAATATAATCTGTGAAACAGTGTTTGAAAGAGGCCTTTATTCTTGTTTGTATTGGCTGAAGTGAAGCTAGTATGGAGGAATGTGAGGGATTGAGTTGAAAGAACGTGGCATACGATGCTGTCCAGCACCCTCAGTAGTTAAAGATTCATTTCCCACTGCAGCTGGTTTTACCAGAAATGTCAGTGTCAATTTGGTAAAGGTCTCTCTAAAAATGACGTGCATGAAATCGCCATCTCCACCGACTCAATGAAATAGATTCTGACCCGCTAGGAGTGCTGCTATCCGTCCTCTGAATCTTAACTGTTGCACCGGACCAGACAGGCCTGGGAACTGCCGGGGGGACATTAGCCGTCTTATTGGAATGGGGCTGTAATCGAGCCAAGTTATAGATCAAAAAGCCAATATCAGCAGACTGTTCTTTAGGGAGATGGACCATTACGTCAAAAGGGAGCAGCCCTTACCGTCATGATGCACAGACGCATAATCGTATCTGGATGAATGTATGAATGTAATTAGTTTATTGCAGTAACGACTGATGATGCCACAATTGCAGTATTTCAGAGTGGAGGGCCAGAGTTTACAGTGGAAACAATGGATGAGGAATGAGGAACATAATGACTGTGTTGCTCAAATCTATCGCTGAAGCGCGTGGGGGCTAATCACAAATTTCATTAACTTAAGTGCAGCGTTGCACAGCAAACACAAGCAAAGGATGCAAATAAATAATTGATGGGCCAGAATGTCTTTCATACATGCAGCCATCACTTCTAGAGTTGTATGAATTATGTAATTGTTTGGAATTCTATGGCTCTCTAGTCTGATTCAAAGTCCCATTGCAATAAACATAAGAATTTATTTATCGTGAGTGCAGAATATCAAAGATGAACTAGTCCTGAGTGGCTTAGCTGATGCGATTCCTGGTTCATACCTCTAATGGAAATGTACATCAAGATACAAACATATGCACGCACTGTGCCACTTATTCATTTCAGGAAAAAAAAAATATATATGTCCAAATTGTTTGGGGTTGTGAAGTTGGAGGAAAGGCAATTTAGTAAGTTATCACTATCAGATGATTTATATTGTTATTACAAAGGTATAGCAAGTGGAGTATGTTGCATATTAAGGGTGAAATTACAAAAAAAAGACATCATCCTGAAGAATCATAAGGTAAAGAATGAGACTGTATGACTTTTTGGGATGTGATGTTATTTGTGCGAGAGCGCTGTTGTAAGAGAGAGAGAGTGAGAAAAAAAGGAGAGGAAATACACCAGGATAAAGCCTTTGAATCATCTCTTTAAAGTGCTGTGGAAAGCTCTGGTACTTTAAATGAGTTCAATTAGTTGGACACTGTTCACCTTTTGGAGATGCTGAATGAATCTAAAGTGTCATCTACTGAGGGATTTTACTTCAACAAAAAGGTATTTGTTGTCCTTAGCATGACTGACATGTGTTTTGGGTTGGCAGCTAAAATACAGTTAAAGACACAGTTGGAAACACTCTGGGTGTTTTGGGCAAAGTGGGCATCAGAATAAGATGTCAAAAACTTCTGCCTCAGACAAAACATTTCTTTTGTCAAAAAGCCACTTTCTTTTCATCTCTTCCACTGTTGCTTTTCTTGTTCCCTGATGTTTTTGTCTCCAATTTCTTTCCTGCCCAGTTCCATTTCAAATCTGTCTGCTGGGTTCCATGCGAGTAAATAATAAAAAAAAAAAAATCATAATTAGCTCATTGGGGGAGCTGCATTCATACATTCAGGGGATCATTCTGATTTTAGATGGGTTTATCGCCCATGAAATTGCATATAATGGGAATTTGCAGTGGCTTATGTTCCGATTGTATTTCCCTGAGCAGAAGCGGAGACAGATGGAATTAGAGTCAGGGCAATGGTGGGGTGTGTGTGTGGAGGGGGGGGCTGAGAAAGGGCAGAGTGGAGGGGGGTGTATATGGGTACACTCGAGCACCATTTCTGTCTGCCATGCTATTATGTCCCCATTACACTGCTAATCACATTGGGAGAGAGAGGAAGTCGGGAGGAAGGCAGGCGTGCTGCCTTGTTTACAAACCAAATCTATGTTCTCCCAAAGCGAGACACATCGTTAGCAGTGGCCACATCAGATCAGAGTGATTTGACTACTAAAGCAACAATCAATGCTTCCATTCACCCATAAATATCAAACAGGCTGCCGCTGGGACCAACAAACAAACTCCACCATCCATATACTTCAGGAGTTCACCTTATCGCCACTGCCACAAATCTCACGCTGTCCTTTCACTCTACATCCCGACAGCGTAACAGCTGTTTGACTTAAAGGCTCCTCCACAGCCAACCTTTTACCTCCTCCCTCCCTTCTGAAAGTCTGTTCACTGGCCCGCCTTCATTTATTTAAGGCTCGCCACGCGGTATCCGTTGCTACAATGGTCTGATCTCCCCCCCCCCCCAGCCGTCAACCCTCAGCAATTTCCCCTGCTCTTTAAAAGTTCACCCTATCTGAAAGACAGCATCAAGCCCTAGCTTAGCCACATCCCTGGATGATGCTCTCTGCATTTCAAAGTGGTTGGTTGGGCTGCGATGCAGAGAGAGAGAGAGAGAGAGAGAGAGAGAGAGAGAGAGAGAGAGAATGCCCTGGGAATTCTCAACTCAAAAGGTGCCTGATATATTCTTCCACACTAAGTGCTGCAGGTACACATGCAACCATATACACACACGCCAGCGAGACATTAGCATATCTGCGACCCCAATAAACACACGCCCCATCTCCCTGCTGGATTAGCCTGGCCTGTATTGTATCAACATTATCCAAGAGGCAGTGACACAGTGCATGGAGCTGCCACTGTTCTGGAAACAGCCCCACAATCCTGTTGCCCCTCCTCCAATTCAGAGACAGAGACACACACACACACACACACACACACACACACACACACACACATATAAACCACTTCAAGGGCTCAAATTAGGGAGGAATAACTATTACTCAGAGCACATGATGTTCTCATAATGTCCCTTTTTTCACAGAAGGTGAGGAGAACAGCGTGTGAGTGTGTTTGGAGCCTTTCATCTGCACCCATAATTGCATGTATTTGACAACGATATTACAGGTGTTATATCAATGGGACTGTGCATCATTTCAAAAGACGCTGACATCTGCAACTGTGTCATCTTCTGTGTCATCTCGTTGGCAGATTTACATTTTCATTACATTTTCTTTTTTGACGGTTTGATTGCTCACCACAGATATGATCTTCAGGACGTAATTCCACTCTTGTTCCTATAAATCTGTTTATTTTCAATTACTTGAAAAGAAGGCTTTTGCATTTCATTGTCAAAGAATAAAATACACTGAATACACTTGTTCTCATTTGTTGTCATTAAAACTATGTTCAGGTGTGTCTGCCTGGAATTTAAAACATGTGGAAGATTTTCAGGTTGGATGACAGCATGAAAAGTATAAACTTGTGAATTGATTGTTTCCTCTTAACCATAAATGAGAGATGTCAGTGACGGCAGCAGTCGCAGACGGACGCAACACATAGTTAGCTTCTTAATTTGCTGCTACAGACTGAAGTCTGTGAAACTGTTATCAGGATGTTTAAATGACTTTGCTATCGAACTCAACATTGAAAAGTGTCTTCACAAGAAGAATGACAGCGTTGCTGATTATTTCAAAAGCTTAAAAACAACTATATGGTTGTCTTGTGAATTATGACTCTTATCCTCTATAGCCCTAGCCCTATTTTTAGGCCTCTGCTCGAAAATTACATCCCCATACTCAAGAGAGTCCTCAGCTCTAACTACAAGGGCTATTTTTATATTTTTTATGCTATAATACTGGTAACACTTGTGAGATGTGTTAAATTGTGTAAATATTGTGTATATGTTACTGGTTAATAACTGATGTGACTTATGGCACAGCTCAAATTGAAAAAGTTCCAGGTTCGCCTGAAAAAAAGCACTTGTATTGAACATTTTTTTTTTTTTAAATAATGCCTGGCTTGGCCTAAAATCACGCCAGAGTCATAGAACAACACGTTTTACATGTCCCCACAACATATTTTACTTCGATTGAGTGAAGCAGGCCAGCATAAACGGTCATAAAAATCAAAACTTTGATTTTCGGAACCAGCTGTTGCACTGCTGTATACTCATTTTATATACTATATAACTACATATTAACTATATCTTCACTTTTCTTATCACTAAGAGTGTTCAATAATCCTAATAAAGCAGTTTGACACCATTTGGAATAATTTTGAGCAGTTATGATATGTCATATCTGTCAATCATAAACATAAACGGCTCATAATGTGTGTATGTGACAATGGTATGGCCTGTGCTTGGCCGATTTATTAATGAAACACCTTTTTAGACGCGGGATAGTCCAACGGGAGCCATGCGGGGGTGTTTGAGAATCTCTGTTTACTGACTAAAAATGGCAAAATGCTGGGCGAACACACCTCTCTACATGGATTGGTCCGCCTCACAGAATCGGGTGCCATTTTGTCATTCATTCTGCCAGCGCATTGATACCAGTCACAAACACGCAGCACAACATGGCCGGCAGATCTGTGCGGAAATCGGCTGGAATAAATCCGTTTTTCATCGCCAAAACGTAAGTTTTTTTTACCAAATTCTTTTTCTCGTGACCTGTCGCTGATGTTGGCATGTATACCCATAACTTTTGAACGGTTTGAAAGAGAGTAATTTCGACGACGCTGCTCGTCTCGGGTCGAATCACGCCCCTCCTGCATGTGTTCATCCGCCATGTGCGATCCTGCTCCGTGATGAGAGAGCCATAGAGTGAGCATATGTCGTCGATTTTTGGCCAAAATTGTGGCAAATCTTCTAGATATTTTCCAGATATGATATTAGTTCATGTATAATTGTGTTTGCAGTGTTTACAATGGCTGGTATGATGATGTTGCTCGGACTTTTCCCGTTAATTCGATATTTAATATGTCTGGAGCATTTTTGATATTTCTTAATAAAAAGTCCATTCGGAACCACGGTACCACTCTAAACGGTCTTGCTCTAAACCCAAATGGTCTCCGCTCGGGCTAAAGAGGATTTCTGAAGAGAGAATAGCGTGACAGTGTTATTAGGACAACAAAACATATTTAGGTATATACCAATATAAAGAAAGTAATTGCAGTGGAAAAGTAGTGCTTGCAACCCCCCTCCCCGTATACAAAGTGGAGTATTCCATAATGCTAAGAAATGCGAAGAAAAATTTAAAAAAGTACAGGCATCAACCAAGCGATTGAACGCAAACTACAAAAAGAAAAACAATGTTCAATTGTGTTACACCGCCTGACTTAACTATGCCTCTTTTTAGAAGAGAGCTGTGTTTGTGTTTCAGGTGGGCCACACCCCTTTGTGATCACTGAAGCACCCACAGCTGAGAGTCCTCAGTTCATCAGTGGAGCTGAATATCAACCCCCACACCCAGTACTTTGCCTCTTTGTTCTCTCTTGGCCTGTGGAGCCGTTGGTTCGCTTGGTTGCCAAGAGCATTCGTGCTGCCGTACCTGGGGTTCTGGATTGTTCATCACTACTGAACCATGAGGTTCTAACTTAATGGAAGCTGTGTAGGGGTTCTCTGCCGTTTATTTTGTAATTCCTGTTTTTGTGGCTCGTTAGGGAGCTCAGTATTGTTTTTCTGTTTGTTTCCGTAGGCCAGCTGAACTCTTTTCTAGTTAGCGTGGAGGTTTTGTTTATTATTTTGGCCTTAGAGACCCTGACATCCACACTTACACTTTAGTTCTTTGTTTCTGGTCATCCACTCTGTTAATAAATTGCAGCTGCCTTATCCTCTCATTGTGTTAAACCTCTTGCCGAGGTATTCTATTACTTGTGTTATGTTACTCCCCGTGTACCCCTAGGCACACTAAACAGGCCGTAACAAATTGTTTCAACTTAAAAAGTACTCGCAATCGTAAGTTTTATAAATGAGCAGGGGGAAGCATTTAGATACAAATGTTGGATCTCTCTCAGGAACTTGTGCCGACAAATATTTTTACAACCGCGAAAAAACAAGCACCGAGTTAAGTGACCCGTTTGGTCTGTGTGCTCTGTTTCAGTCCTGGACAATGCCTCACCTACACACAGCACAAAGCACTGTCCATGGTGCTGAAAGCTGAATGCTAATCAATAGCCACATCCTCATTCTCAGCCAATACTTTTGTTGCTTTTGCTTATTTCAGATGCATCAAACTTAAACAGAGGGGGCAGAAATATATAACAACCACAGGGGGCTAAGCCCTCTTAAGACCCCTTGTTGTGCCGTGCCTAGCCTGTACTGGTATTTCATGTACAGTAAATCTGTTGTCTTTAAAACAACATTAAATATGACTTCATATGGTTAAAGTGGGAGGAGGGGGCCCTTCAAGTTTGTCACCTGGGAGACCACACTGTGTAAATCCAGGTCTGTTAATAGTTGGATAGATTTCTGTATCTATCAGTGGAGCCTAAGCATGACTACCATAGTCAGTAGCTGATGTTGTAATGAACTCTACACAATAGGGCCGACATCAATAGACATGTATAGTTTAGTATTTCAAAAACCGTAGTGTCGAGCTACTCTTACACAAGTTCTGTTGTTGGCAGTGACAGATTAGCCACCGATCAGGGAAATCTCTTCTGGTATGTCAATATACGACGATCTAAGAAGCCAATGACAAATGATGTCATCTCACCGATAGGGATGTCAGATCAGAAAATGTTTTCGAAGGCAGCGACAAACGATGTGTTTTATCACTTCGCTTGTTGTCCACACTACGACGTAAGACAAACACATTGAAATTCATCCAGTGTTAGTGTTGTGAGAAGGCAAAAACAGAGACGAAATACATTTGTTTCCAAATGCTTCTGCATGAGTGTGGATATGGCTCACATGGCTCGTTAGATGTCTACACTGTAACGAGCCAAATCACATGACATACCGATAGTGTCACAAGCCCCCCCCCCC
>NW_022280054.1:9928273-9938461 GCF_004355925.1 Anarrhichthys ocellatus | reverse complement strand
CCCCCCCCCCCCCCCCCCCCATGGAGGATGGAGACTTTTGAAATCATTTTTATGCCTCTCTGGTTTATTGGCAACATACTGTGTTTAGTAATGAGAAACAGTGGAGAAAGAACGATGAGCAACGTGATAAGCACAAGGTTGACTCAGTGTGAGAAAATACTGTGCACATCAACGTCTGCTGCTTTGTGCTGACAAAACGTGTCTGACCCGAACCTGAGTAGCTCATGCAGATGCTTTAAAGTCTGATTCAGACCTAGGATTTTTGCTTGTAGGCGCAACAGGGAAATAACATGAAACCTAATTGAGTACTTGACTGCTCCATTGTACCCATGCAGAAATAGCCCTCCAGTGTAAGCTGCATCCTCAAGGACTCGGTTTCCTTCTGGCGCTTTAATATTACAGTCCCTTTGATTTATCATTTACCATACATTTTTAAATTAAGTCACGCCACGTTTGAAACTGCTACAGTCGATTAGAACAGCCATCAGCCTTATGGGGCCTCCGTGGGAAATGAAGGAGATGAGGGAGAGATAGAGGCACAGGTGGAAAGTGGGGGAGTGAGGGAGGAAGATCAAAAACGGCATAAGTGATAAAACTGGATGGATAATGACAGTGAGGGGATAGAGGAGATGGATGGATGGGACGGGGTAAGAAGAGGAGAGATGTATCACAGGCTGAGGAAGAAAGATAGCAGGAAGCGAAGTGATGTAGAAAGAGGGAGCATCAGATAGAGAGGGCAAGTCAACAACAAAACAGAGGCGGGAGGAGGGAGAGAAAGTGAGATACAGTAAATAGAGGGGAAGACAGGAAAAGAGGTGAAGAACAAGGTGAAGGAGGGAAGCAGAAACAGTGCGAGATAGCGTGAAAAAGAGATGCGGTCTGACACTAGCTAACCGTCTGGATCCAATCCCACCCCCATCACTCAGAAAAGCAGAGTGCTGTTCTTTGATCCTGAACACTTTGAACATTCTGTCAGCCTTGTACTTTTACACCAATGAAGAAGAACGAGGGAGGGAAAAAAAAAATCTGAAAAACTCTGAGAGATGAGTTGCTTGTAAACCACTCCACTAACAGTCCTGCTTTTACCTTCATTCTACCCATGTTTTGATTTCAAGCATGTGATGTAAGGAAGGGCAAATATGAGGAGAGAGCTGCTAAAAGGGGAGGCGGCGGGGAAGAAAGGAACGAGTGGAAGATGGAGAGCTTTTTTTGGTGGAGCAAAAAAAAATTGAAAGGAAGAATAACAGATACTGTTCGACAAAAAAACAAAAAACATTTTCCCCCCCCCCACAAAAACAGGCATAATTGAGAACAAGATGCCCCTCCAGCATCCCTGTTGGATGCTATCTCTCTCTCTCCCTCAACATATGTCTTTTATCTTTCTTCCCAGTTTACACTCTTCTTAGCAACAATGGAAGTGTGTCTTGAAAGGGAGGCATCAATAAGGCGCTGATGATTACCCAACCGTAAGCAGCCACCATGGGCATAATCGCAGCTTGGCAGACGCTCCTCTGCCTGCAGTGCGTTCAAATACGGACAGACACGCGGACGCTCACACTTCTGTAAGCCTGAACACACTGAGGCCCTTTCACTCATCAGTCCTGGTCATGGGGAGGCCTTCTCCGGCCTGCTGCTGCTGCTGCTGCTGCTCCCACGCAAGTGGCAGAGAGGAATACAAATGATTCAACCCTTGTTAAGCAGACAATGCAAAATGCTAATGCGGAGGTATTGTTTTGAAGGAGGACTACGGTGAAGTCCTGTAGCGAGCTATTGCAATAAACTTTAAGATAATAAGGGCTAATTAGAAAATTCTTGGCCTTGGCTGTTTTGTCAAACACATAAAGCTGTGGAGGAATGATTACCAATGGATGACATCAAAGGAAGATAAAACTCTAAGCGCATTACCATGGTGGTTATGAATCTGCCGCGAGTCACTATTTGCTGCTAGGGAGTAATACGGCAACGCATTCAAATCAGAGCTGCTCCTTTGTGCTTTCTGCAGCGCTTTCAGTGTCATTTTAAAGACTGATGTAAAATGGACCTAATTATTTCTGATTCTGCTATAGCTTAAGTTTTGATGCAGAAAATGTGAAATGTTGATTTTAAATTGAATTTGATTTTAATAGATAACGTGAAAGTATTACAATACATTCAGTGTTCAATAGAATTAGGAGTCTCCATGAGGTTACACTTAGGCACAGCGGTGCTTTGAGCTAAATGGCAATGTATGCTAACATGGGAACATTGATGATGCTAAAATGCAGATGTTTTGAAAGTATACCATGTTTACCATATTCACAAAGATAGTTAGCGTGCTAGTGTTAGTCAGCAAGCCTTCGCAAGCCCTGGTTGAGAGTTGTATTCGTCTAATATAGACAATAATATGTGCACTATTTAGATTATATCATATTTAGGACCTACAAATGTTAACTCAAAATGTTCATTTTTTTTAAATGTTTCTAGAACTGGCAGGAAAGGTTGTGGTGTTGCGGCAATATTTAAAGACTCGAGGCAAACAGTCTCCATGTGGTGACTTTGCCTCCTTTGAATATCTTTGCAAAGGCACACCTAATATCCTGCTGTTAACAATTTACGGACCTCCACAGGTTTTGTTGACAACAACAACTGAGCCGTTTTCTGTTATCTCAACTAATGTCGACTAATTTGTCATAACTGGCAATTTCGAATTCATGTTGATAATATCAAACTCAAAATTGCAAGGGAAATGCTGTGCCCATTGGAAACCTTTTGATACATTGATTTCTCCTGATACTCAAACCAGATCAGTTTCTTTCAAATGGGCACACCAGTTGTCTTTTTATGGAAGCCATGTCTATGTCAGAAAACTTGAGATCAGACTGCTGATTCACTGTTTGATCATTTTTGAAGTTATTGATGCTTTAGCAACTGAAAAGGTAAAATCCATATCTGCCAAGCAGAAAGCACCGTGGAGAAACATCCAAGGTGTCACAAGTCAGACAAGAGAGCGCAGGAAAGCTGAGCGCAAATGGAGAAAGACTAATCTTCAAATTCACTGTGACATCTTTAAATATGCTTGATATTTACAATTCTGAAATAAATCAGACTAGCCGAACCCTTTTCCCTAAAGATGCATGTGCCTTATTTACTGCTGTTGAGAAGCTTACTAATCCCACAACATGGTTAATGAATGAAGTTCTGCCATGTCAAACAACGGAACCATATTACTGCTGCAACCATACAGAATGGATTTGGTTAGACTGTCAACATTCAATGCTATCAGTACTAAAACTCTGGAGAAAGGAGAGAAGCATCTTAATTAATGCTGTCACAAGCTGCTTTTTCAAAAATGTTTTCAGTTGTTTCGACGTTAGAACTGGAATAAAAAATGGATGTGTTGAAATTGTCATTGGCTCACTCATATCATACATTTTTCCAAAAGTCCCTGAAAACTGCTGGTTTTTATGCCCCTTCAAAAGAAGGAAACCTGGATCCATCAATATTAAGTCATTGCACACTCACCTCTAATCTTTCCTGTGTTTGGAAAATAATGAAAAGTTTTGGTTTAACTCAACAGCTATTTAAATGCAAATGAATCCTTTGTCTGAAAACGGATTCATGTCATTGTTGGTGCTGCTTGATCTTAGTGCAACCTTTGATATTGTTGACCATACAACTTGGCAGACTGAAAAAGTCTGTGGGCTTATCTGGAACAGTTACATGGTTCCAATCGTATTTCAAAGGCAGGGGTTTTTCTTGTTGCCATTGGTGAGCAGAAATATGAGCAGAAATCTGATCTCCTTGAATATAAACCCAGTCGGGGCCATAGATTTTTGGGAAGTAGTCAACTGGTAGTACCTTGAGTCAGAACCAACCAGGGTGCAGCTACTTTTAGCTAGTGTGCTGCACCCAAATGGAACCATCTTCACAATGATGTCAAATGCGACACATTTTAAGCCACTTCAAATCTAAACTCTGCTCCTCTCCCGTGTCTCTGATTGGTTGGTTTATCTAATGCACTATTATTATCTGTGTTGAATTTGGCAACACTTATAACTGCACTGTAACTGCAACTGCATGTATGCACTGTAACTGCAGTGACTGCTGTCTCTGCAGTGGGGACGATGGCAGCTGCTCATGGCCGGTTTAGCTCTTACTACCAGCATGTCGCTGTCCATGCTTTAGTGAATGGCAACTTGAAAGTGTTCACTGTTCTATTATAAAGACACTTGCCAGGCAAACAATCTTGATGACCCTACTGTTGCTGACTTGACACTTTCTGTTCCTGCTTTTCTCTGTGAGATTGTGTTTTTTCTTAATTGGACATCTATATAGCAAGGCTTTATACAGTTTGGTTCAGTCAGCCATGGTGCAGACTGAGTTGCATATACATTGTAAGAAACAACATGTCATGGAGGTGGTGGATCCATGGAGAGAGCTGAGAGAAAAGAAATGTGAGGGTGAGATGGATATGCCACAGGATGTGGAAGAAAAAAGGGCTGGATTGTGAGAAGGAAATTGTTATTGATGACCACAGACATTTGACACTCAGACACACATCATAGATCATCACATTCACCTACGATGAATTAGAATGTGTGTCCCGGGCGTTAAGCAGTGTTGTCACCAGTGGAACTTCAGACAGTGGAGATGTGTGTGTGTGTGATATATGTGTGTGCGGGTGCACGGGTGGAGGCACAAGCTTCCGGTGTCACCTGGCTATGACCGAAGGTTATGGCCCACTGGTGAAACGGTTGCAATATAGGTTAAGTTGGGTGGGAAGGCAGCATAAGTAGGTGTATTAAGGTATTAAGTATGTGTATTTTTCAATCACACAAGCTGCAGCAGGTCAACTTGGTTCCCATGTAGAAGACCAATCTGGAGGTATCCAATCACCTTACTGGTGAGACTTTGATCTGTATCCAAATGTGCACACAGCTGCCAGAAAGCCTGTGTGTCAGGTTCCATAAATGACACCACCAGTGCTAATTAATACATTGACACACGTTATGCTTTTTATATCAATATTTACAGGATTTCTATTTAATCTCACGTCGCAGCTCCCACAGATGAGGTGTATTACACACCCACTCAAGGAGCCTGCAAGTCTAACTATATTACACAGGCATACATTATGTACACAGTGTCAAATCACTGCAGTAAAGACTATGCAGAACTGACAGTGTGTGTGCGGAGATGTGGAGGTGCACAAGCCACTAAAACAAATATATCAGCCTCAAACCTGTCTTTTGGGACATCCTCATTCTGTGGTTGACAAAGAAGTCTTTGTATTTCATGCTACTTAGAGAGGTCGCACAACACAGACACATTACAACTCACACAACGCAACCCTTCATGTTTCCGTTTCAAAAATAAAAAACCCTTCTAGCGTCTTTCTGCGGACAGAATCCCTTCGTTTGTGATTACATGGCTTTTATTCTGAAATGTTAGGACAGTGAAAACACAGTTAACTGCACGGCTCCATGAATTACCAGAGTGCCGGCTATTCATTGTGGGTTGTTATTCACAAATGAGCGCACACTGAAACCTTTTCTGTCTAAAATGAATGTAAATTACATGTATATTGAAATGGCCATAATGAAAGGCAAACTCTATGTAGAAAGAAGGGCTGGCAACAGCAGCAACACTGTCTATGTGGACGCCACACGCCATGAAGACACAATAAGGCAGCCGTCACGCGTTAAGCAGTGCTGGTACCAGTGGACATATATCTGACAATGGAGGTGTGTGTGCGTGTGGATTACATGTGCATGTGAGTAACTGAGCCACCCAAAACGTCCTCAGAGACTCCAGTGTAAAGCGTACTGAAGCAGTTGCACAAAGCAGCAGTATGCAGAGCGTGCATGTAAAGCACAGCCTGATTGTTTTTACTTCACAAGACCTCAGTGTGAACGCAGATGCAAGGTCAATGGGCACAGTTGTTCCGCCTACATCTGTCTCTTTAGAGCGAGAGAGAGAGGGTAGACACTGTGATAATTAACATGTACTTTTCTTTCTTTAGTGAACGACCACAGAGAGGCAGTAATGGAGACCGCTGTGTGTTTGTTTATCTAGTTTTAGTTGTTTTTTTCACATTTGTACAACATTTGAAGTTTGGCTCTTTCCTCTGAGGTACACGGCGGCCTATTTTTTTTTTTTAAATTAGAGGCAAGTGCACAAGTAGTGGCACAAGTTCCCGGTGTTGGATCACCTGTGACCGAAGGTTCTGGCACACTGGTGACACAGTAGGAAAAACGGATTACGTTTGGGAGGGACACAGTATCAGTCGGTGTTTTAAGGTATTTAGTTGCTGCATTGTTAAGTGACACCAGCCTCAGCAGGTCAGCTGGGCTCCTTTATAGACAACCAACCTGGCTCAACCTGGAAGTATGCAATTAGCTTCCTGGTCAGGCTTCTATTTCAATCCCAACGCACACACACACCTGGCACAGAGTACATATATAAGCCTGTTTTGTAAATATAAATATACATCAATTTGCATCCTTTCTAATGGTCATCAGGGGGCGACGACTCTGGTTCATAAAATAAGTCTGATTGTGGGGAAGTCTGAGAAAATGACCCCACTTCTTGCAAACATGAGCCTGTGGTCTCAATCGCTAGTTTCATACACGATGAAAATACCAAAGAAAATAATTCATTTCATTATAGATTGTGTAGAATAAACATATAATTCTCTTATAGATCGCTACTGATCACAAAAATGGAAACCCATGCGATGGCTTTGCCTTTTCAAGGGCTTAATTAGAAAATGCAATACAAAATACAACAGAACGTTTCTTTCAACACAGGCACATTTCCGAGTGACCTTCCAATCTGATAAAATGGCAAAGGCCCGTTCTCTGCTCATCAACACATTGTTGGACAGCCTGCTCTCTCTATGGGCCCAATTGCAACCGCACCGCCTTCATTGTTAATATTTATGCCCCTGTTCACATGGCTGCACGGATTTAATCAGCCACACAGCCTGTAGGCAGTAATGGATAACTGGTGCAGAAAGTATCACTCTAAATTGAATAAACGGACATTTGGAGAGGTCTATGATTTTGTGCGCCAATATCATTGCAAAGCCAGTTTCTGCACTACGATGTGGTGGAAGGGGTACAGAACCTGAGTGTCGACATTATAATTGCATGATGTCACAGTTTTTTATTCCCATTAGTTGGGCTCTCGACACTTTTTAGCAGCAGATATGTCACGGATAATTACAGAACAGATGCAGGTGAGAAAACATCTGCTTGCCAATAACACTTTACCTTCAGTACACTGCTGCAAGGTCACTGCTTGATATGGCAGAGCACAGCAATATGGCCCAGTTTGTACAAGTACACCGATTTGAGGAAGAAGTATCCAGGTACTATGACGTTATCGTATCAAAAAAGCATTGAAATATTTTGAAAGAACTACAATGTCGCAAGACGTCTCTCGCAGCTAAAATACTTTAGTACATTTTAAAACGAGAAGCGTTGTTCTTTCATCTAGATACAACTGGCTATGGATCATATATATGGATCATATATAAAATAAATCATTAATAAACAATGCTGATCACCACCAAGTCCCACATGCATCAATGCATTAATAAATGTCTAAACCAAGAGTGATTTTAGTTTAGTTTTGTAACAACTCAGTTGTACCCTATGATTCAATTTCATGAAATAAAGTCTTACTGCAGCTAAACCATGGACAATAAAAGCATTGTTTCTTTTGGGTGGGGGCGACGATTTGGGATTATACCAGACAACGTTATTTCATTGTCCTTTGAGCTGAGTTCAATGAAAGAATTTGTTCAAAGTCTTGTAAGTTTAAGATGGCAGCTGCTGTTACAAAACTTTTCGTCATACTCTAACTCAGCAATCTGCCAAAAAAAAAAATGCATTGCTTTCTCAGCTCCAAAGTTTCAATGACACACGGGGAATATCATTATTCTTGTCCTTCCTTTCCTATGGCAGATAAAAGCTAAATAGAAACCCGCTAACTATGTGCATCCCGGTCCAAATTAGCCTAGTAGGATAATTCGATTTTCAAAGACAACGAAATTATGGTTTGCTCATTTGACTGCGACGGAGCCTCTCTGGTGAATTGGGTATGCAAAGACTGTTGTGCAGCGAGCGACTGCTAGCATCAATCATTATTTGGCCTCGTTGGAGAGCTCTGGCCCATCCATATGCCGGTGTGTCCATGGTCACTGTGTCCCAGCGGAGGGGATTTGGCTCTCTGTTGCTCCGCAGATGTTCTCTGCTTGCTTTCTCTGCTCCTGCCGATTCTATTACACCATGTCCGTGTGAGAGTGTGAGTCTTTCTGAGACAGAGATCGCCAGACTCAGTGACACGGGGGTGAGAGAGACTATCTCTGTCCCACACTCTCTCTCTCCAGGACACACACACACACACACACACACACACACAAAATCAGCATTATAAGCCCATCTGTTGAGCTGTCTGCCAACAACACACTTGTGAGGCCTCTTTTAACACCGTGTTTGTGGAGTGAGACAAAGGCAAACTACAAATCGCCGCTGTGTTGAGCAGCTTCAGTCTTTTCATCACTGCTGTGATCAAGGGCTAACAAGGGATCAACCTTTAATACGCGGCAGAAAGTGACCAGCTGCGTTGCTGGAACGTAGCAAATGGTCGCGACATTGTGAATTATGCTTGTGCGATCACTGGTGGGAAGCTGCTAAGTGAAGATGTGAACACAGTGCTGTGTTCGCTGTCAATTAAAAACTGTTCATAATCTATTATTTCAAACTTTTGAAGATTTTATTTTTATGTGTCACTTGATAAGCAAAATGCAAATGCTTCGCTGCACTTCATTCTTTTCTTTGGGCTCAAGCAAATTGTGATTTCTTGTGATTTTTGGCATCCGATTGCTCTAATGATTAATCAATGAATCAAGAAAACTGAAGGCGTCTAAGGAAAATCTACAAACCCAATGGAGGGCATGTGGAGGCCTCAGTGAGGTCACTCGGCCGTATACATGCTCCAGCATTTGTGAGGAAAGTCTTTCCTTGGCGTGTGCTCGGTAGCAATCGGTCCCATCCTGCTGCTTGGATCAGGCATCACAGGTGGCTCTATACTCTTCCATGATAAGACTTAAAAAATACGTGTTGGACAGATATTTTGCATCCTGTGTCTGTGTGTGTGTGCGCGCACTTCCGAGGTAGAGAGAGCAAAGAAGGTGTAGAAAGAGAAAGGAGAAAGAAGGGTCCAAGGCAAGATGAAAGAGAACAAGCCTGCAAAGAGAAGCAAGAGAACACAAAAGAACAAGCGCACAGAGCTTTATCCTCCAGGCACCAAAGAGAAAGTGCAGAGGGAGGGAAAAGAAAAGGAAGAGGGAAACTTGAACTCCGGACCTCCCTCCGCTCAACACACAAATAATCATAGATCCAAACACTTGAGCAACTCATACACACATGTTTTCACTGTGTTATGCAAAACCTGACATTTCTACATCTTTACCACTGAATGGCTTTGATGAGATATGGTTTTAAGCCACGGGTTGTAATTATTATGATATTCCTCGAGGGAAAGCTTTTTGTCTACACTAACCAGATGACTTTTAGAATGGCTCCCTCTCTCACCAGCTATAAAGGTCTCCATTAAAATGCTGCCATTTTCCTATCTCACAAATTTTCCTTTTTCTTTTGCAAGAGGAATAAAGAAGACAAATGGGTGCTGCAGGCCCTCTTACCTATTTAGGGGAATGTTTTATTTTTCTTTGGAAATACACTCTCTGGGACCAATAGTGACTTCTGTCTGTCTATACCATTTAAAGTAATAAGTCTTTCAAATCTTGATCCCACACGAGTCTGCAAAAAGGTATTCATAGTTATTGTTCCGAGATCTCAGAGGATTCGAGCCAGTCTGGATGGAAATTCACTTGACATTGCATTCAGGTACATTTTATTATACTGTAGCTCCTCCACTGGGACAAAGCGCTTGCCCTAAAGCATCTTTTGTGAATTTGCCTTTTGCGATCGCTTGAAATACGAATCTGACCTTTTCTAATGTATTTCAATGAACATTGTCTCACTCCATCACGTGCCTGCCTCCCGCTTGTCACATCAGGCTCCGCAGTTAAACCCATTCCCACATGCACACTTCAGCGGTCCCTGAAGATAGAGTCAAAGAGAAACAAGGGGAGAGAGAGAGAGAGAGAGAGAGAGAGAGAGAGAGAGAGAGAGAGAG
>NW_022280054.1:9907089-9928263 GCF_004355925.1 Anarrhichthys ocellatus | reverse complement strand
GAGAGAGAGAGAGAGAGAGAGAGAGAGAGAGAGAGAGAGAGAGAGAGAGGTGTGGCGCCTGTTGCTAATGCTGATTATGGTGCTAAGAAGCTGAAGCTTTTAATGTCAGTGGGTGTGAATCTTTTATTTTTCCTCTTTCCATCAGGGAGGCAGCGCCTGCCAAAGCTGCCCCTGTGAGCAGAACCTTCAGCAGAGCTGCTGAGCTTACGCGCGCACCCATGCACCCAACCATTTCTTGTGAGCAGTGACTTCCTGGAGTTTCCGCTGGATGGGCAACCTCCTGGTACTGATGACAGATGGACACATAACCCACTGTTAAAGTGCAACTTGTCTTTTTGTTTAAGCTTCTGTCGTTTGTCTCCTGCTTTCAGTCTTAAAGTTAAGCTAAGCTAACTGTCTTTCTGTCCCGTCTGGTGTTGATCTAGTCATGTGACCCTCGTGGTGAAAGTACAGAGGCATATTTCCCAAAACTATTACTTTCACTTAAGCCATGATCTCTAAATGATCAGAACAAGTGTGACAACAGAGTACGGACACTACAAGAGAAGAGCTAAGAGCTAATAACTCACTGCTGTTGGGGGAGGGATGACGAGCCAACACATTTTTTCTCCCAACTCGTCAAATATGGCAGCTTGGTCAGTGGCTCTACGTTTCAAACTGTGATGCTCTATGTGACCCTCTAGTGTCAGTATTGTACGTGTCATGCACGGCCTGTTAGTGTGGTTAGTTTCAGGCCGTTACGTGCATAAAGTCTTTTTTCAAAACTAACTTCCAACATGGCTTTACTTAGCTTTTTAGGTTTATTCCTGCACCAAAACTACTTGTTTAGGTTTAGCCATCAAACTACTTGGTGAGGTTTTGTAAACGATTGTGGCTGAAATGTACAATATGTTTGCTATTTAAAATAGCTATGCTTGTTACAGAACTGCTGTTAATGAAGTATGGCGGTTACGTAACGAAACTATGGTAAAATAAGAAAACGTTGACTTTGGTTACACACAGGGAATAAGCAGCAGTCCTGTGTTTGTTTGACCCGTGCTACATCACCTCCCACCCGCCCTGAGCAGATTTTCTCGCTCTTTATACTTTAGTTGCTCTGATCATCTAATAATAAGGGGGGGGGGGGGGGGGGCCCAGTGCGCTAGTATCACACTGACAGGGGCACTGACAAAGCGTCGTTGTTTCACGAGTCGGGAGTGTGATCATGATCATCATCTTTGCTTTCAGTACACATTGTTATGTTTTATATGAAAAGCCTCACCCATAAAAAACACACATTTTTATTACAGCAAGTGCTAAAAATTAATTAAAACACAGAGTGACCTCTATCTGGGCTTCAGCTCTGTTTATTATTGAATTAATATTTTTAAATAGAAAATAAAAAGTGGATGCTGTCTATTTGATGGTCTCCACTGGGGGGATAAAACAAGTAATTATGCCATCAAAACCAGGACGCATCCAAATTTAATCTATCACTTGATTAATCTGATGGAAGCATTAGTTTATCATCAATCTTTAATCTCAAAGTTCACTGTCAATGTCAGTGTGGATGAATTCATTCTCAATTAGGGTGGGCCGACTTGCAAGTCCTCAGAAAGGATTCCCCGATTGCATCGTAAAATTTTAAATAGCAAATCATGCATACTTTGTTGGCCATATCTACTCCTCCTCCCCTTGCAGATACCGTTACAACCCTGACCTTGTGAGAGTGTGGGGTGAGAGTGTGGGGGTGTTCAGGATGTCCAGATCACATAAAAAATAAAAAAAAAATAATGAGTTGGGAGAGATTAAAAGTTGTTTTATCGCCAGTCCACGAGAACTCAATTATCCTCTTGCCCAGCATGAGCAGATCCTGCCTCTTGAAATTAACCTTGGACACCTCTAATCTCTGTACTGGTCTTATCTTGGCCTTTCAAAGACACTGGTTTGGGCCTTATCGGCCAGTTAGAGTGATTTCTGTTGTGTCGCCAAGAGCAGTAATTTAATGTAGATGTAGGCGTACTGTAGATGCAGTGATTGTTGAGTCAAAGCATTTGCTTGATGCTGCAAGACTTTAGTTCCGACTGAGTGACACTTTGTTTCAGTAGTATCCATGTTCCCTCCTCTGGTGCATAACCATAATGCGTATCCTCTTTAATTCAAGAAAGAAACAAATTATTTTGCCGCTCGTGTGGAAAAGTCAACAACAAAAGCCTTTTTTTACTGTGACACTGCATGCATAAAAGAAAAATCCTTAAGCTCCCCAATTAAAATGTGTTGCAGTCCAGTGGTCTTACAAAGTAATTAAAGGAACATAATGATTTTAACAGTAGCATCGACTTCTCTGCACAAAGATCAGGGCACATCAATACAAGATGTGCACATCCACATTTAGACAAAAAGACACACACACACACACACACACACACAGACAGCCGGAGTCTCCTTATCTTGATCTATGCAAGTACATGACCTCTATTGGCACAGCAGACAGAACTGTATTCTCTGCTCCATTAGAGGAGTGAACCTCGCGAGCCAAGCCAGACCAGGTTAGCACATGGGTAATCCATAATGGCAGCAGACAGAGAATGAGGACAGGTGGGGAATAAAACCTATACAACACATGCAACTGATACACAAAGATATTGCCACAGCCATCCAGGAAGTCAGTGGTGTGTTAAGTTGCCTTTTTTGCTGCCTGCCGGTCATGGATGTATGATCGAGACAAAAAGAATTAAGGGCTGCAAAATCATTTTTTGGGGATTAATTGATGAATCTTTTTGTAATAAAATATTGTTAAAAGATTGTGAAAAATGCCCATTACAAGTTTCCAGAAGCCAGATTGACGTCTTAAAAAGGCTTGTTTTGTCCGAACATTAGATGAAAAAATAAAATAAAGAATTCTTGCCATTTATGCCTTAATTAGATAGCGACAGTGGACATATTACTGGAAACAAAGGGGAGAATGAGATGCAACAAAGTTCCACGACTCAAATCTGTAGCTAAGGCGTGCCCCCAAAACCCAAAAATATTAAGTTAAAAATGAAATAAAAAGCTGTAAATAATCCCATTCCACAAGGTGGAACCAGAATATACTTGAAATGTCCTTAATGAAATGACAAACATTATTATTAGAGGATCAAAATAGTTTCAGATTCAGTTTCTAATTGCTTATTGCTAAATTAGTTTGTAACTTGTAATGCAACTCGACACACTGCACAACACAATACATGGAAATTGTCAAATTGTGGGCCATTTCTCCTCTTTTATATTTCAAAAAGAAATGTTCTTATTGCTGTTTTTAACCTGGCGTATGTAGGGCAGCTTTTCTTTTGATCTTCGGAGTTCGTAATAAGGAAGAAATGATAAAAATACCGGGTGGACATGTACTATTTCATGGACCTACAGTACACACACACACACACACACACACACACGCACAATGGTACTTTACATCACCATCAGATTTTCTATTCAAAGTAAAGCTGGGTTAGGCTGGAACCAAATGGAAAGGAACAAAGAGATTTCTGAATACAGCTCAGATGGGGACATTTCCACAGCTCATCTCATATGGATGTTTCCAGGGTGCAGCTGAAGGGGATTTAACTTTACTGTCTTACAGAAAAGAGATGTGTATTTATGTACATCAATTCAGAGAAAAAAGGGAGTGGGCGGTTGTCCCAGGTGGGTGTGATTCTCATCCGTAACATGTGACGCAGACTTCCTTTTCTCCGTTACATCGGACCTGTCATACTACAGAAAGCAAAAAAGCTTCCGACACTTATTTCTAACAAATAATCAAAAGGGTTACTACAATATAGGGATGAAAAGATACCTTGTCACACACCCACAAAAATTGTGTATCTTAATTGTAGGGTCAGAGTGAGCTTTGTTGGTGTTGATTTCTATGCATTTCTGTTTTTGTTCCTGTCACTTGGCTTTTAGAAACTCTGCTCGTGTATATGGGAAATAGCAGTCATCATAATCATGAGCAATTACCCTCTTATGTTCCCAATTAGACTGCAGTCAAAGTGTCTGTATGAAGGGACAAACTACACTTCAACAAAAAAGAAAAGACGTTTAACTAAAGAGGTCATTCCAAGATGAAATGTAAGACAGCAGTCCCTAAAATATAGAGCCAATATAGCACAGAAAGAAAGGAAAATATAATGGCATATTCAAAAATACTGAGCCATGAGCAGCAAGTAAGCTCTGTTTTTGTAATAAACTCTTATTTTTTCCACCATATTAATATTACATTAGGGCGGCATTGCTGCGAGACATAAATAAATTGCGACTGCTTTAACTGTGGTAATTTCAAATTGCACGGTTTACCAGTGGAATGGATGAAATGTTTGACAAGAGCGGTGGAAAATTGAAGGAACAATATACAGCCACCTGAGTGCACCTATTCAAGTCAGCCAGCATGCATCGATGAGTTTAGTTGCAAGAGTGTAGGCGGCTTCATACAAAATATTCAGGAGAATACACACAAAAGCAATTACTAGAGGTCTTTGTGTGGAAAGATAGAAAGAAAGGAATTAAAGAACTGCTGCCTGCAAAAGGTTGTAAGTGTCAGTGCGTAAAGTATGTCCTTGTTTATGTGTGCTGATGAAACATTGATTCGTGATAATAGGGCGTCATTTGGCTCTGATGAGCCCGAGATTTTAAAACAGACCACACGCTGACTATCGGATGCTACCAGCAGGCTAAAATCACAAAGCCAAATTACAGGTTGTAATATAGCTGCTTTGCAAGGTAATGTTGGTGAAACAGCGGGGCGAATCAGGAGAGGAATCAGTCCTGCACCGACGAACTCCATGTTTAAGTAAAAATGTATAGGTATTTCTGCAGATGCTGTTTGTTGATTCTCATAGGGATTTCCTGTTAAAATAAACAGACTAACAGAGTAAATTAAATAATCAATAATAAAACAATGATACAGAAAAAAAAAAAAAAAAGACAATTTTGACAAAATGCACAGCTGATTTATTTGCAGTGAGCACAGGATCGACCTACACGCTATTTGAATTTGGCAACGAAGTACATTGCTAATGGCTGTGTTTACAATCCATGGCAATGCTGAGAAGGACGAACAAATAACTCTGACCTGAGGTGATGATGCTATTCTCAGCTAGAAGATGCATCTTGATCCATAAATCGATCTCAAAGTCTTTCAGAGTCTTTCCCCCTTCTTATCGATGAGTGCTTTAGACTCTGCTGTGTGCTGTAATATGTGGATTTGTTCCCATAGTTACTGGTGATTGGAGCCTCATTTATGTCACTAACAAGAACTCGTTCGAACAATTCTACTGGATTCTTCAATACGAGATGAATTAGCATAGAGATTGAAAGCAGAGAGAGTAGCTAGGCTGCAATGTACCATTGACAAAGGAGTTCAATTTTAAACGGTGTTCTTGTTTCACTGGTCATTTTTTCGTACTTTTCTCTTCTGTCATGTACTTTCTGACATGCTTCTAGTCGATATACCCATGCCACAATTTTGTATGCATTTTGCAAAAAAAAGTCCACTCATTGGTTGCATTTCCAACCACTGATGGATACATTTTTGTTTGACATATTAAAAACGTGAGAGAAGCCAAAGGCCTCATTAAATTACTTAAACACGGATGGCCCAGTTTTGAAGGTGCTATTTACGAGCGTTTCTAAAGGGCTCTCAACATGGCACTGACAGAGCTGGCAGCTGGCAGCTAACAGCGCTAACAGCGCTAACAGAGCTAACAGAGCTAACAGAGCTTACCTGAGGGAGAACCGGAGGGTGAGTGCTACGCCTCCTTGGCGACGCTGTCAGTTGGGACGCCATCATCAGCTTTATGACGCAGTGTCGAGCATCGGCCTTGAGCTAGCCAGCGGGGCACACTCACCATCACGGACATGCATTGGAAGTCTGGGTGGCCGGCCCGGCTTTTGCAGCTATGTTAATGCTCAGAATATCGAATATTGCACCCCTTAAGGTTGTGTGCCCTTTCAATGAAAACTCATTAGAAAAAATTGCATTGCTAAAACAGCTGTGATAATAATAAATGCTTTTGGGCGGGCAGGATGAGTCATAAAAGAAAGGCTTAAAGCTTATGAAGTGTATTCTTTAAAGGGTGAATCATAAAAAGGACCGTATTGCCGCACCATGCATGAGTCAATGATTCATTTTTATTCTGCATCCTTCCACCTGGGTTCTTCAAAAAGAGTGTTCCTGTTCTTTCTGTCTGTTTTAAGCGTTCCTGTGAAGTCTCACTCCCCGTCTTAAATGCCTGGCAAACACAAAATGAATGGAAATGACTTTCCATAAAGGACCATTGAGAAGAAAAAAGCGAAGCCCTAAACCATCTCTATAATGTTGATCAACAGTGACAGCTCTGTATTGCGTTTGACTAGACTCAGGCAGCCCCACCGGCACACAAATAGAAATAGGGAATATCAGTCTTCAGCTTCAATCCTTCAATAAAGACAATAGTCGTGCCGAACACATGGGAGGAGATGAAGGGTGAGAGTAATACAACGTGGCATTAATTTCCCCCAGCGGTGGCATTTACCACATTTCATTCAATAAAGCAAAGTCTTTCAGGGGACACTGCCGGACTAGTCAGCCATTTAGAAAATAATTTAGGGGATTATCTAGGTAGTTTAGGTTAAGCATGGGGAGGATAGAGGAGGGAAGAGAGAGTGACGGCTGCAACAGGGTTGATAGAAAGATAGCAGTGAGGATGGGCGTGAAACTGCAGGGATGGATGAGACACGATCAGCGGGTAGTGACAGAGATATGAGGAAAGTTGAGAGCGGTGGAAAGACGGGAAGGGGAGGGTGAATTTATTCTGGTGTCGGCCTTGCAAGCAAGCAGTGGAGATTTAAACCCCCCCCCTCCTCTTCACTCACGATTTTATGTTTATGTGGTTGTTTCCATTTAATGCCTCAGAATTAAATTACTTTTGAAAGGGAATGTTTTTACAGATTGCAGTGATAGAGAGATTTGTGAAGCGCGAATGTGAAATGAAGTAAAATATATGCATAATTTTTTTTTATTACTAGAAGAGCATTGACAGATTCCTTTGGCCACTTCTTTGGGGAACAAGTTGTAAAGACGACGCTGACATATTATCACCATATACATATGACACATGACTTCCTAGGGTCATCTGTACTGCAGGATTACACATACGTATTCAGTCACACACTCACACGAGCCTAGGCATTCATTTCAGTCGTGTTTCTTACCACCTGATGAATGTCAGTCTAATATTTAGCTGTATTTGGTCTCCACAAACTCATGTGAGAAATACTTAGTTGTACTTATAGCAATACTTACTAGCTGCTCCAATATGTAAGAATGTCCATAAACTTGTCTCTCTGGCTTTTTTGCTGCCTGTTGCTGTTGGAGAGCTGTAAGAGTGAACCGAAACATTTAGGTTGCTGGCCGTGAAGCCAAAACAACGAGCAGAAAGACACTGAAACGGGAGATAATTATCTGTACGTTCATCACCAAAAGCATCTCCTTTCACGTACATATAGTCAAGTAATGATTACGGAGATTAAATGATGAATCAAATAACCTGTGTATACTACAAAATCCCACCCATACTCAATGCATGGATCTGTGTTGCTTTTTCAGCTGATGTATTGTTGAGGGATCCACAGTTAAAGAGTGGCAAATGAAGAAGGTTCAGCAGCTGCAAGCAGAACATGAGGAGGGCAGCAGGAAGCCCATGCTGCTAGATATTTAAGTAGGTAGTTGTTTGCTAATAGTTTGCATCTTCGGAATGAGTTTTTGCCCCAAAGTGAGCGAATAGGATATAAAGCCGGTTCCATGCTAAATGGAATTCATACAATCATATCTCTTCATATCCTCCAGCCGGAGAGCATAATGACAGCGGACGCAATTTAGAAAGTATAAGATTCCATGATGGTCGTATTGCTGGGAGGCATTTCAAAATGAAAATAAAAATGAATAAATAAACAATTACCAAACGACAGGAAAAAAACCTGTATATCCTGGTAATAGTGATTTGAATTTTTTAAAACCCAAAATTATTAATATCAGACTTACAACTATGTTGTGGCCATTAGTGATGATTTTTCATACACGAATAACTCAAACTCAGTTGCCTGTTCATTAGTTTTCCCAACTAATGCAGGCTAATACATCAGCCATCCAATAAATCCTACCCTCAAGGAGGGATCATCAGTTTCTGCTGAATCCGTTTAAGAGAGAGACTCAACTCTATGCTCATTTTGGAGGCTGTAGCTTGTGGTGCTGCTGGATTGTAACATTTACGAGGTGGATGCGAGGCGTTCTCAGCTACTCTGGCCGATTACACCTCTGCCCAGGTTGAAGCCGAATGATATGCTGGGAAACGTGATGTCACCATAGTGCATGTCACGGAAAAGATTATGGCGTTCTGCATTTAACAAGTGGAACACAGATAACAGCGGGCATAATGATATGTCAACCGGGCTTAATCGGTTCACACTCACACAGCCCTGAGAAGAGCACTAATCAGGCAATATAAGTGAAAACACCTACTGTGTGAACCGTGATTCAGTATAGTCTCCAAATGTCAACTTGATAAGTTTACAGGTTTACTGTATGAGCAGAATCATAACATGCATCATCTTATGAGGGAAGGTAAAACATGATCTGTGGCTCTCTTTTGGCCCATTAAGCAGAGCAAGACCATAAAGGAGCCAAGTGAGGCGAATAAATACTATACAACCCCAGCAGGGCACTGGGGACAATGCAGAGGAAGGGGCACGGCAGGGCCGGTGCTGCCCTACGTACATCAATAACCCAACGCGGAACATTTGTCATTGAAATGGCTCTCTGCGATGACTGGCTATTGGTAAAGCTATTTGGCGAGGAATCAGAGGTTAATCACCCGGCATTTGAGAGATGTTTATGGGGAACTGTAAAATCATATTTATGTTGATATATATGGATCTAGTTGATGGTTGTTTATCAGTGGGGATTTAATGGAACGGCGGTGCATTTCCGCCTGTGCTGGTGTCCGTGGCGTGTGACACCAACATATTTCTATATATAAATAAGGTACAGACTAAAGAAAAGCCTGCACAAATTATTTAATCCCTGTTTTAATTACTTGAAATTAACTTTAAAGCTTGGGTACGCAATATTATAAAAAATGATCAAACAGAAAAACCCAGCGCAGTGTTGCCATCTCTTTTCCAATGAAAGAAGTCAGCAGCACTAGTTTAAAAAGTTGCGAAATCTAGCGAGAAAGTAGCAGTAGTAGTAACACCGACAGCCCGTCCCTTCAAGCCTCCCTCAAAAGCCACAACCATAAAATGATCCTTATGAATATGGCTATTGTTAGTTGTCACAGCTGTCAAGATAGCAGCTTGTAGAAGGCTACGGTTGCACGCAGAGTGGCCGCAGGTTGAAAAGCAAACAAATATAACAAAACAGGTTTCTAAAATACATTACCCACCCTGGCAATAGCCTTCTGTATGACCCAAAATGCCAATGAATGTAAAATTATTCAATAGTTACCCTAAACCCTGCCCTGTGGTGCTCACAATAAGGCCATGCAACCCATGGGAATCTGTCATAGTGTAGGCTAAGAACAGCTGGAACATTGAGCACCTTAAAACCATTGAATGCACCATCTGCACAGAAGCTGGGTTGAATTATGATTTAACATATATACGCAGCTGTCGTGCTTACATAAACAACAATAACCAGGCTGCATAAAAAGGGAAACAAGGGCCAAATCAACTGGGTGGACTGTGGATTATATAGATTTGCATATCAGTGATGCCATTATTTCTGTCCAATGCAAACCCTCACAAAGGCCTTGAATTTACAAAGAGCTGAATTTTCAGAGCTTGAAGCCATTATTTAAACGGGTAAGTGGACTGAGGGCATCCCTTTATAAAACAATTCCTGGGGTCATGTGTCATACAGGATTACACAAACTTCAAATTCACACACACGAGCCTCACACAGGCAGACACACAACACAAAGGTCCCTCGTCTAACCTGCAGTAGAACGTTGCATAAAGTCGAGGATCTGACCACATTATAGCAGCCTTTATACCCATAACCATGTGTAAAGTATTGTTTTGATGGGATAAAGAGTGGTGTGTATCAGCGAAGCTGGCAAACTAGCAGAGGTGCATTTTAGAGGCACCAACGCTAAACCAAGTGGTGAAGCATCATGAGCCCAAAAACAGTCCTAGCTCTTTGCTCGCCATCCATCTGTGTGGGAGGCGACAGCCATGACACTGAACATCTCTGACCCAGAAACTATTTCTACCGAGCTGGTCCTTGGCCTGTGTCATGGGCACGGTGCGTGTATGTATGACCATGTGTGTGTGAATGTCTAAGAAAGTCCAGATCGAAGCGCCCCATGCCGTCCATGGCCAGCCAACTTGGCAGCCTGATTATTTCACTCCCATCAGAGCTGCAAAATGCAAACGGCAAAAAGGAGGGTGGGTGAACAAGAGATTGTATGTAGGAAAAAAAGGGAGATTGTTCCCCGTTTTAGAGCTGAGCTATTTCTTTTTTTTGTGTCTTTGTTGTTGTTGGGGGGGCTGTGATCTGAGAGACAGATGACAGATACTTGAATGTTGCAGTGCTGCATGATGCTTTGGGCTCAGTTACAGTGCACCCCCTTCATTCCTGCTCCTATCAGCTGCCAGTCTGAATGGAATAGACAAAAGAATTGAAGGAATGACAGAACAGAGACAAATAGACAAAAATAGATTATGTACATGGTGGGCAAGGAGCTGTATATCATAAATAGTTGCCAAGACAACAAGCAAAGCACCATACACCTCTGCATGCGACAGAGAGGGGAACTGTTTTCCAGTGGTATCAGACAGTGGGGAAAATAAATCCAACTTCATGCTGGGTCAAATACAGGCAAATGATGGTCAAGGTCATAATACCATGCTCAATTTTAAGTATTTGGTCTGCATTTGATCAGTTAAGTCCACCAGAATCAATCATAATCCATTGATTTGCGATGGTAAAAAGCATATCATCCTTTAATCTGGCACATGCGCTGTCTGATCCAAAACTGTGCTGTGTGACATGTTCACTGACGGGCAATTTTGAGCTTTGTTAAGATTATTGTTTTGCTGTATACTACTAGCCCTGTATGGATGTGGTTGATTGCTATCATTGTTATATGGCCTGGCTCTGATTAAACCCTTTGTAAAATATGAGCAAATACAGAGGCAGGAGGATAGTGTGTTGTTGTAGATGTTGACCAGTAGATGGATAATTTGTCAGTGAGAGAGGCGGACGTGGAGAGGGACAGATGGACTTGATATTACAGGATGTGATGGTGCGTGTGCGTGTGTGTTTGGGTTCTGGGATTGCGATGGGGGTTTAGGACCAGGGAGTTTGAAAGTCAGGTGCAAATGAGGATGGGCTTTGGATGGTAGCCAAGCTGGTTTTTATATGTTGGCGGTAAAGGGCGGCAATTCCATATTCACGGCTGTCAGGAAGTGGTTTAATCTAAGTAATGATATCCATTGGGCGTAGCTTGGTTGAGTGTGCAGTAGTCCTTGGGGTTTTGCCAAGTTTCAGGGAGACTGAGGATATATATTAAGGTTACTGTGTGCGGTAAAATCACTTTTGTTGTTCTGTGACTGGGTGTTGAACAGAGCATGTTTCACACAGTGTTTACGGATTGACGGAACTCTAGGAGGTCATAATGATAACAGGATACTGGAAATTTCCAACTTCAAACTCTGAGTGGAATGTGGCATTATAGTGAAAGAGGCACAGAGTAATGGGAAAAAAAAAGACAAAAGAAAGGGGGGAGGGGGGCAGGACAGAGGAGGGAGCGCAGCCTTGCTCCTTGACTTCAATCAGCAGCAACTGTTGTTTGCAAACTGCTAAACTCTGCCTCTCTCCGCACCTGAGGTCGGCTGGGTCAGTTCAATCGCAGCTCGGGCTCTGGCCTCGTTCATACCTTTTCATACAGGAGACTCGTGTGATGCAGATCAATCCCATGTTTGACCTCATTCATACGGGACTGCTGCCACAGCTTAATCCCGTGTCAATGTTTGCAGAGACTCTACTCTGCAAATGTAGTTATAGACACATTACTGCAAGACCATAGAGTTAGACATAATTGCATTACGGAGGTCTCACATACTGTTTCAGCGCAGTGCAGTGAGGTTATCAGTTTAATGTAATATCAAGCGCTGATAAAAATATATACCCAAGCCAGCGTGAGGAGGGTGGGAGAAGGCAGACTGGATGATGGTGTGTTGACCTTAACCTGCAGGCTATGTGAAGTAGCAGATCCAACAACATGTGGTTACAGTTGATCTGTGCAAATTCAAAACAAGAAGTGCAGCTGAGAATTGTCTAAAATCACAATACGATTAAACATACCATATTATTAGATACAATTATGATAAAAACTGGTTATTGTGGTAATTTGAAAATGGAAATGACTTTAAACTTGATATTGTTGTAACTGTGTCTTCACTACAAAGAGCAATGTAACTTTTATCTTCATATCTAGATTCACAGCCCAGAATTGTGTCCAAGTCTCAGGATGCATTCAGCCTCCTTTGTGTGCCGGAATAGCTCAGTTGGGAGAGTGTCAGACCAAAGGCTGCTGGTTCTGTCGCTGTTTTCGATAGCAGGATAGTGGCAGCTCAGTCCATAGAGACCTGGCTTGGGAACTGGTCAGTCCAGTCAGTACAAAGTGTGGACCGGGAGAGTCAAACCCATAACTGCTGGAGGCGCCTATCCCAGTGCCATCCATTAATATACAGCATTTATACAACCACACTCACTATAAACACAGAGTCTGACCTGACTGCTGACCCTAAATCTGCAGGCTATGTGTCATGCTCACAAGTCCGACAAAATAAGTTTACACTCGGTCCACGCAAATACAAGGCAGGACGCACAGCCGAGGGCTGGTACATGATGGAGTGCAGAGACTGTGGCCCCCGAGGAGTCTTCAGGGACAGAAGCAGAAGCACTGAGGTGGAACACTGTGGACTTTTACAGCCAGACAGGTCAGAGTCTGCCATCACCCGTAACACTCGATGAAATGAAATGACTAATCAAGTGCATCTATGTAGCTGAAATGTCCCAACTAAAGCACTGGCACATGCCTGTGTCTCTGTGTTCCAGGTGAAAGTTACACTGAAAAATTATTATTATTTTTTTTTTATCTGTTCCAGCAAAAAAAAAAAAAAAAAAAAAAATGTCCATCCCCTATATTCAGGTACTTGCATGTGAGATCCTGAAGTGCTGGTCCCGAACAATTCCCCAACTCCATATGCATTTCCCTTTTTTCCACTTTCAGTCAGAAACCTGCGTCAGGACAGATTTAGACTCAGAAGCTATAGGAAACATATTCCCGCCTCTGTTCCTGCTTTCTTTATAGACAACCTGAGAACATCATGCAGCCACTCACTCCTCCAAAGCAATGCCCAGAGACAAGTCTCCACCTAATACCAACAAGTGCACTGGAGGGCACAGCCTGTTCAAAGCACAGAGAAGTCTCTCAGAAGGGGGAAGTGGATAAACAGTGGGAGGGCGTTGCCTGAAGCAGAGACACTCTGCTGCTGCTGATTGTCTACTGAATGGGTCAATCTATCGATACACTCCTCAGCTTGTTGTGTATACTCTAACACACACTCACAGACACACAGGCAGAAAACCACATCCTCTAAAGAAGCTCCATTTACCCCCTGAAGTTAAACTGAGGCAGTGGAGAGAATGTCATCTCCGGCTTGTCAACTTTGAAAACACTCTTTCCCCGAGGCTCTGTCAGCAAGTTGTGATGGATAACAAGCCACTAGATTATGTGTTTGTGCCTCAAAGGAAGTATAGGCCCACATAGGACACCTGTGCACTTCCTGTACAGAGTGTAGCTGTAATAGTGCCCTGGCTTCAAGTTGTTATTTTTTTCTTCTTTTTTATGCATTGCGAACCCCTGCAACATCAAAAAACACTCTGCTAAAGGTGGCATAGATGATATGATGGACGAGCAAAAAGGAAAAGAAAAGGCTTTTAGATTGGGGTTCATAAAATATTTACAAATGCAGGATTTGTATTGGGAACAAGACATCCGGCTGAAGTGCTCAACCTGCTGGCGTGTTGTTTGTGCTTCCAACACATGTCTGTCAGCCTGTGCAGAGAAAGGGAGTATTTCAAAAGAACTACGAGGATCCTCTTGAGAGACCTTCAGGCCTGCATGCATTCAGCTGAGTCGTTGCCTTTTACACAGCAAGACAAAGCAGCACACAAAGACTGCCATCTTTGCTTTGTGTACTTTTATTTTGCTTAACAAATACAACATTAAAAAAAGCACACACACTATTCCTGTAATTCTATTTCAGTTAACTAGTTCTCATATACAAGTGGAGAGAACAGGTTTATCTCTGCTACAGAGGAAAAGGACAGATGCTGCTGTCATGTTATGAGTCATTATTCAAATCAAGCTGCGATCAGTAGCTGCTAATCAACTACAACATAAGACCCACAGCTTTAAACTGAGAAAGCTCTTATTGATAAGGCATTGGAGGCTACGCTGTAACTATAAGAGCAAGGCAAGGATGTGTTTAATATCCCAAGGCGATTTCTACGGTCGGATAATGAGTCTAAATTAACATTTAAGAGACATAGTGACAATAGTTAGAATCCAGAGCAGTGCAGTTAAAAGGTGGTGTTGACTTATAAGAGCTGAGTGGACCTGCAGACATGAATGCATCAATCACTGATGGATTTCTGGCTGCACTTGTTCTTTTCCTTCATTATTTAAAAACCTTGTGCAACACTGCTGTATAATCAGACTTTGTTTGATCTCTTTTCCTTTTTTAATAACTGACAAGATAGCATGATAAAAAACGAGCAGTCGTAATATTCCTGCTGTTTTACTCTCAGTGATTAGTTGAAAACTGTGTCCAATCGTTGGGAATTTTTCATTATGCATCAAAACATCCAAATGATGCTAATACGCTGAAGCACAGCAGCGATCCTGTTCCAGTGTTTAACTTGCTGAGTAGCACCTCTCCTTCTGGGAGAGGCGTCCTATAGGAACCAGCAGGTGACAGCGATGTCATATACAAAATAAATTACACCACTTCCTCTTTTGATGATGCAGATTGATTGTTAATATTATGCAAATATTCTGAGGAAGAAAGAAAGGGAAGCTGATGCAAATCAAATGCAATTCTCCCAAAAAGACTGCAAGAATGTGGTAATGATGGGTTGCTCTCAAAGCTCCAACTTTTGGTCGGTCAGAGTTGGAAGAGCTGTAGTTGTGACCGAGGTTCCTCATTTGGGAAATGTGAGCGTCTTGCATTGAAATCATAGATTTAAAACTGATTATACAACTACTGAGTGTATTCAACACTTCCTCCAGCATGAGGTATTGGTAATCATTGGAATGCCTCTCAGACAAATCAAATTAAAGTTAATGAGCGCTGTAATTGTTTGCATGATGCAGAATGGCTCAACAAGTGAATGGCAATGCTTATTAGCGACAGTAAGACTTGCGGCTGTGCGCAGGGATGTTACGCAACAGTTAATTGCACTGGATCCATTCCATAAGCTCATAAAATGTTAAACCAACAGTCACGAGATCGAGACAGAGAGTGAGCAAATGATCTGTACCTATAAGAGCAAGTCTTATTGAACTACACTGCGCCAGGAGCCAAAGGACAATTATCCCTCCAGTCAATTTGCCCACCAAATACAGAGCGCTCCTCATGAAAAGCCTCTGCAGTTTGCAACGTCTAAGGTTGGTGAGTAACGCTCTGAATAGAATATTTATGTGTTTAAAGTTTGACAGCTGGTTGGTATTCACCACCTCCACTACGGTGGATAAACAAGAGGTTCAATGCGCCAGGATTTCTGATTCATATTAATCTAAATGTGTCAATTATGAGTGAAACTAAAGTTTTTCGCAAGCAGACATGGCTGGATTGTAAATGTGGCATGCAAAACTAGTCTGTCTATCTATACACACACACACATACTGTATATATACACACATATATATATACACACATATACAGTACACACACACACACACCAGGAGTTTATTTTATCTATCTTTTTAAATGATGTGAACATGGCCTCTCGTGGCCAGGATTTCACCCCACTCGCTGTCTGCTGTCAAGCCTTTGTTTTCCTCACACGGAGTCATTCAGGCATGACCAGTTCCCGTCGTCCTCCACTTTCCTCCTAATCATCACTTCGGCGGTTGACAAGGACACTCGTAAAGACGGTGAATTATTTTGGATCACGGGCGAATTGAGCTTTTCGTCACGTCATTGCTGAAGGATATTTCACAAATCAAAAACTGACTGATTTTGTGTGTCAGACGACATCGACCCTCAGGAAGTGCTTTCCTCCACTATTTTGACTCGAGGTGAAAAAAGGATGGATACAAATAATAATAATAATAATAGTAGTAATAATAATAGTAATGCTAAAAGGTTGATGGAAGGATTAATGGACTCAGTGCATTAGTGTAAGTCTAAAACTTGTTTTCCATATTTTCCTGAGCTGCCTGTACGTGAAGTGAATTCAAACAAATGGCAAAGGACAGTTGAATATGTCATACTTGAAAAAGCGTCTTTCTGTTTGACCTCTTCAGCCTCTTCATGAAAACAAACTTATGGTCTTTTCACTTCAAAGCAGTTTGTACAAAAATAGAAAAAGTAAAACATCCAAAGAAGTGGGAGACTGCAACTTTTCTTCCCGCTAACATTGCCTTGAGCAGTTATATTGATGGGATTGAGCATTGTCTTTATTCCAGAGCCAAAAACAGATGTGAAAAAAATACACACAAATATACATATATATATATATATATATACACACATAATCGTTATTTTTTTTTATTTACTTTTACTGGGATTCATAAATGCCAGGGGCTAAAACATTCTACTCTTGAGCCAAAACAGCATTAGTTTGAGGCTGAAAAGTACTCGGTACTGGGTGTAGATGTGCGTGCACTACGGCCATTACACACAGTAGAAGTCTCCTCAAACATCACAGGAGCCTTTTCAACTGTGGCCGGTGCTGATGACAATAATGAGGGAGAAAAACAAAAACAGCTCAAACTTGAGATATGGCACCATGCTTTGCTTTCATGTCCTTGTTGTAACTACTAAAAATTCAGAATTTTAAAGGAGAAAAATGTTGTGTATGAGTCCCAGGCCTGGTCTAAAATAAAACCCTCTACAGCATCAGATCAAAAAAATATTGTTGACATAAACAGAGATCTACAAAGGAGTGGAAATTGGAGCACAAACACTGGCTAGTTTTGCTATCATTACTGCTGCCAAAACAAAAGCCAGTAGTTTATTTTAGGTGTTAATATGGGAGTAATTGATCAGTATTATACAATACTGTATTTTATTTAATCAGGTAAGTAGATGGGATTGAAATTAACAAAGTATAGCACAAAATACCTCGGTGTTGGAGCACTGGTGACGAGTACTTAACACTTATCACAATTCCTGTGATAAGTGTGAACAATTCTTTTTTTTTTTTAGTACATACGTATTTCTAAATACAGGGGGTCTCCACCTCTTCACAATGCACAGCCACATAAGAAATAAACCTCGTGTTATATTCTGCTATCAGAGTTCATCAGGCTCTGTTTGTGCCACTGAGCAGTCGCGCAGCTTATGGGCTCTATTTTAAGCAGAGCAAGTATGAAAGCAATATGTGGATCATAAGCTCCGAGCCACGGATGAAACAGAATGGAGCAGAGAGCAAACCCAAGCAACATAGTGGGAAAAGGTTACTTTCAAAAAGTTTGATGTCCACATGGATCTTGCGAAGAATATGAGGAAGAAGGGGAACTTTCATTCTTGTGGAAAGGTCAGCGCTCATACATAGACACATTCTTGCACATATGGCCAGTTTTAAGCCTACAATTAAAAATAGTAGAAATAAAGACATAAATTATGCTGCTTGGAAGTTTCTTAATTAACAACTATAGAATAGAAGTAGATGTTCCACCAATAACTAGTAAATCAAATTATTCCTGACAATGGAAACTGGATATGGGCGTGGTTCAGTCAATGAGGTATCAAAATTCCACAAAGAAAGAATGCACAGAGGTCACTAGCATACACCCTACTATAAAGAAACTCTGATCTGACAAACTCGTGCTGGCACGGTTGTGTCAAAAGTTACACTGATGCATTTGTTGCAGCCCCGTCTACTCATAAGGTCTTTTTAGATAGATGTCATAGACAACCAGTCATGTTTCTTTAATACAGACACCAAACCACAGCAGTGAAGTGCACAAACAGATGGTGTAGAATCTAAAATGAACACACCGTTTCAAGTTAGGGACGCGGGACGGTCGTTTTCCCAAACGCACTTCCATGATTAGCTTCACTCGTGGCCCAAAAAGGCAATAAAAGACAAGAAAGGATGATAGTTTCTTGTTAGTTTTACTCGGTGGCTCATAATGGATCAGATAAGGACATGGAGGACCTGATTAGCTATTCTTCTGCCATCCTCATTCATGAGAAGATTTGCGATAAGACCCATCCATCAAACTTGACTGCCTCATTCATAGCGATGGGAGACGAGAGCCTATCGGTTTATCAGCACTCCGTCTTTCAGATAAGCTTATACACTCTGACGGCATGAGAGAGAAGCTGAAATTAAACGAGGCAGCCTCTGTGGAGAGTGTTGATTCCCCAGCATTGGAGAGACATCTGCTGGCGCCAAGCTGACTTACAGCTCTTACGTTTGCTTGATTTCCTTTTAGCTCATCAGCTGTTGTACGGTTTTAATACTGAAATGGCAAAATAGTGACACCTGGGGAAACAATGACTGAAACCAAATCAGATTACGGCAGTAAAAGCTTCATTCAAAATCTGACTGTGAAGAGTAAATAACAGTATCAGTCAACTTGTTCAAACAGCTTAATTACATTTGAAAAGTTGCAGCCTCCATAAACAATTTGCTTGTTTGTCTGCAGGTTTGATTTGCTGGCAAAAAAATCACTTTGGCAGCAAACGTGAACATCAAATATGACGCATTTCTCCACCAACACATCTACACAGTAAAACTGTTCCGATAGATAGATATATATAAAAAAAATGGTCTAATGGCGGGAATCGCAGATGTGATTCACTATTGAATAAATTTGCCAAGTGCAACGTGTCAAATTTAAGCCAACTCCATTTGCAGGTTATTGTGGTAACAGACAGAGAGGTGGAGAATCTCATTTTTACATCTTTCACTGGCAGATGTTAGATTTCTATCTTTGTGATTGAACTACTTAATTCTCAGGAATAAGTGAACTCAAAGATGTTAAACGAATGTAGGATGTTTTTCTTTGTCTTATTTCAAGTTTTATTATGTAACCAATAATTATGTAACCAATAAATCCATGATTTCATCTCCAACAACTACCCCCCCACTTGCTTCTCCTGCATTCCGATGAAGGGGAGAAGGAATGAGTAATTAGGAATGTATGTCCTTATGCTGCTGTTGTTCAAGGACAGAGATCTCCGAGTCACAAATATATTTGTTGACTCGTGCTGAATCTCATTTAGTGGGTCGGTCCAATCATTTGAGGTTCAATGAAGCGGCTCAAACTCAAACGACACACCGCAGACAACAGGGTCTTGTTTACTGTGGTGAGGTGAACTGGGGCACGATTTGGAAAGGATCTTAGCAGCCCTTGTTTACCACCTCCAAAATAAAACGGCATGGGCTACCCTGCGGAGATAACCGTTTTCAACAGGGACTGAGCAAACTAGCAAATTACGGAATTATGGACCAGAACATTTTTGGCAGACCCAGACTGTGTTAACCACACACACACACACACACACACACACACACACACACACACACACACACACACACACACACACACACAGTGTCGCTGTGTGTTTATGCACAAAAAAAACATGTGTTGGGCTTCTCGCTGTATTTGCACAGACAGATCCATCCAACATATGAACAAACTTCTCATTATTTATCAATTTAGTTCATATCCACATCTAATCAACGCAGCCATATTTATATCCAGCTGCTCCCTGTTGTTTTGATGCTGCAGTGATATGGGCGTCAATCTACAAATCCGCAGCCATATGCTGCCAACCTAATTCTTGAGAGAGTTCCATGTTTAAAATGACTTTGTGGCTGCGGCTGCCAAGTCTGCTCTGAGTGGAATTAATTAAAAAGTAGCACACTCCTCCATCTGCCCCGCACGTGTTGGCATCCCCGATATTTCGCTTCTGGGAGACAAGCAGAAACGAAGTTAGAAAATCATAATCTTTATGCGAGGGAGAGAGTGGGAGATGGCAGGGGGACAGCGGGCAGAGGGTGTTGGAGCTACCGTTCACAATGGGGCTGCACGAAAAAATATGTAACAAACCCAACACCCAAACACATGCAAAACTAACACCACTATTATCTTCCCAGTCTGTTTTGGTGTAGAAGTAGGACAATGTTTGGAGTTGTGTAGTGAAGTGCTGCTACAGTCATTTACAAAACCCATCCAGATTCAGGTAGTTGTTAAATGTGCCGGTTACCCCTGAATATGAACTAGTTATGTCACTTCCAATAGTCTGTGGCTGGACAATAAAACACACTGTAACACACAGGATGGGTCGAACAAAACCCCCAAAAAAACCATCAAGTGTCAAATTGTATGAGCTGTGCTGTCAGTCTAGTCTGCAAGCTTTCCATACTGACTTGTAGCCTGAAGCTTTGCTGCGTGGGTGAACTGGGTGCTTGCATTAATGAGCAGGTGTGCTTAATATACCCTTCACTAAGTTAATACCTCATGTTAGAGTGATTAATGCTACATCTTTTAATCGAGTTTGCTTTAAGCGCTGCTATTACTTCTATTCCCAAGATGTGCCGGAAGTGATACAGTGATGAATCAAGGCGTATAGTCCGACCGGTATTGTTTGCATAGTCTGACTGGGTATTTAACTCAATGTGGGTTCTGGATACAACTGCTTCCCTTCTCCCCCTTTTGGGCCTGCCTGCCGTTGCTATAGAAACATCACAGAGAGAAAGAGAGGCACTGACTGCAATCGAAGTGTGTGTGCACACGCGTGTGTGTGTGTGACTGTGACAGAGCGAGATTTCAAAGAAGACTGTTGAGCTGTGTCTAATGAGTAGAGTGTGTACTCACACTCTCATCTGTGCAGTGAATGTGGAAGCCTACAGCAGGCTCAGTGCCC
>NW_022280054.1:9843988-9907079 GCF_004355925.1 Anarrhichthys ocellatus | reverse complement strand
ACACACACACACACACACACACACACACACACACACACACACACACAGCGAGCCACCATGGAAGTCCAACCGCTCATAGTAAGCACATCGTGACATTTTCAAAAACCATGAGGGCATTTAGTTTAAGAAAACACCGTACCTCAGCAATTTCTGAGTCCAAGCATTCCTGCAACTGTAGAATTCATCGTTTTCTCTTCCACCAATAGTTCTCTACAGTAAAGCAAATACTGCTAAATGTAGCAGAGCCGACTGTCATATGAGAATGTAACTTATTTACATGTTTTGGGGCGTTAAAGGACAGCCCTGACATGACTAAAGGCGTCAAAGCGAGAATAATCTGGATGACGTGGTGAGTGACGGAGGGAGAAGGACACCGATGTAACGCTTTAATCCATGCAGTGAAGAGAGAACAGAAATATCCCCCTCGAGTATAACAGGGTTAGTATTCACAATGCTTAAACCATGTAACGTGTTTCAACGATTTATTAAAAAAGTCAAGCAGCTGAAATGTGGATGAAAAATAAATAAAAAACTAATTGAAATCTTAACCTAAAATTACAGCATCTGGAGTTTGAAGGTTACATGAAGCTTGTTCTTTTTGACTTTGTCTTAAAGCATCAATTGAAGAAATACTGAAGCAGACATCATGACTCACTTCAGACAGGTGCTTTTGCGTCGCCCTCATGGAAAATGTGTTGAGAACATCAGACAGGCCTTCAGTTGTTTGTGTACAAAGCAAGCAAAACAAAAAACCTGACCTCACGGGCCCATCGACTCAACGGTCTACGGACCAGTCCTAAACTGAGTCAATGCTATCAGAGACTGGACGGCAGAAAACTGCTTACAACTTAACGGCACCAAGACGGAGGTTCTGGTTATTGCACCAGATGAAGTTGTCCCTACGATCAAGCAGAGTATTGGTCCACTCTCCTCTGCTGCCCATTGCAACCTGCGTAATCTAGGGGTAATATTTGACCGATCCATGTTGTTTGACCCCGATGTTAAGCAGCTGTCCAGATCATGTTTCTTCCACCTAAGAAATATCAGCAAACTGAACTAGAGATGATCATACACACATTTATCTCCTCACGCATTGACTATTGTAACGCATAATCCAAAACGCTGCCGCCAGATTACTCTCTAGGGCACATCGACGGTCTCACATCACCCCCGTACTCAGATCTCTCCACTGGCCCCCTGTAGCATTTAGATCCACATTAAAATGCTCACCCTCACTTATAGAGCACTACACGGTCAGGCTTCTACATATCTGGCTGAACTACTTCGCCCTTATTCACCCGCCCGTGCTCTCAGGTCAAACGTGTTAAACTATCCGTTTGTCCCACGCACTCGCCTTAAGACCCGTGGGGACCGAGCTTTTGAGGCAGTAGCACCAAGGCTGTGGAATGCTCTGCCTGCTAATGTCTGTGAAAAGCGCTTTATAAGTAAATCTTCCTTACTAAACTAATAAGGATAACATTCTGCTTAACAAGGAGTTACAGGCTTTGTTTGCAATACCAACACACAACTTTATTAGAGTGAAGAGCAGCAGCTTTGTATAATTTGAAAACAACAGGTAGGGTGTTTGTATGACTGATGTCTAATTAGCTTTAATAATGCAGTCTGAGTTGTTGACATCCACTCAACACGAAGGCTGCAATTAGACTATAGGGGACTTAAGTGGGTTGATCCAAGCTGATTTGATTTATGTTTCGCCACACGCACACAAACACTGTCGACTATCTGCATATCTCTGTGTGCGCTGGTGTGTCAGTTTGCAGTCTGGCAACAAACATCAAAGATTTCCACAGCTCAAAGTCACTTAAACACTGACCTTTGCACAAACATCAAAAGTTACGCATTTTCTCTTTACTTGTCTCAAATCATATTCCAAAAGTTTCTGTCTAACTCAAAGACTAAAACATGCTGAATACTTCTTTCAAGGAAGTTAAAAACCGGGGAAGGGGCGACGCAAGGCCACAGATATAAACCTGTTAAATGTGTGCCAGAGACACAAAAAGCATTTCCTCTGACTTTGAACTGCTCCGCCGCTGAAATGTTTACAGTTTACTTTTTAATGTCGGCTGCAAGGTGAGAGAGTGGCGTTTTTATTTATCTAAACAAGTCAAAGTCTTGACTCTATGGTGCGAAGCCTGAGAGACTGCCTTCAACTTTCTGACTTCTTTCGTTTTTTTACTGTCCTGCAGACACACATTTGAAACGGCTGAATTCATAACTCATTTGAATTCATTAAATGTTCATCAAATACCCCAAAAATCTGAAGGCCCCAGCACACACACAAGCTGAAGTCAAAGAACCGGCAGCTTTAAACCGACGGAACACTGTGAGCTGCCTTGTGTCATCTGTTAAAAGTTATTGGAAAAACAAAGAGTTCAGCAAGCAGCCATCTGACCGCTGGCATGCACATGTGTCTGTGTCTTTGTGAGAAGAATTACACGGCCAAAGTTTGATGAAGAAAAGATGCACAGTGCTGCTGTCAGCAGAAAAAACAAGAAGAGTTGGAGGCGACTATTCCTTTCGCAAATTCAGCATGTTCAGACGGTCGAATTAGCAACCCGTTGTCACACCAAATGTGTCAAATACCAGAGCTTGCTCAGTGCTCCTCTCAGCTTCACACCTACGCGCGGAGGCACTGTTTAGCATCTGTATGTGACGCACCACACTTGCAACTAAGTGACTAACGGTGTAAGCACACCCGGGTCCTCAGAGCCACTGACGTATATTATAAAGTGCAAAATTCCTCACTGGGTGAGTGGGAGGGGAGGTAAGTGGGTCAGAGAAACACAACGTTTGTCCTGGAGATGCTTGTGTCTCGTGCAAGTCAGTCAAATGAATGTCAACCATGCTGTTTTCCTAAACATAAGAAAGTAGTTTCATTGCTTGAACCTAACTTCTTGTGAAAACGGAAGTTTATTTAGAAAAAAGACACTATGTATGTAAAGAACATATATTGACAAGCCGTCCCTGACATGTCCAACACTGATGCTCGAGTTGTACGTAGAGCGACATAGTTTGATGCATTTTGGGGAGAATGTGTTGGAACCAGCATGAGCTTGTAATGTGTCTCTGGTGCAACCATCAATGGCACTCAGTAAGTATACAGTGAAAGCATACAGTTAAAGTATACAGTATAGATATAACTGCTTTAGATACTTCAAATTAAGAGTCTTTCATTACAGACCTGTTGTCCTACTATAACCTATCTGTTGCAGAATGAATCAATACAAATCATAGCCAAAATGATGCCAACAAATGTGTTGGTCTTAGCTCCTTTGCTCACTTCCACAGCCTCTCCATTCTGTAAACTTTTTTACAGCATCCACATTACCGTACCTGTAGCATGAAGCATTGGGATTACAGACAGCTGACTTAAACGCCAGTGTACCATTTAAAAAAAAAAAAAATGTAAATTAATAAAACAATTTTTTATTCTAGGCCCCCTCTTTGTCAAACCTTTAACCCTCAAAAAATAAGACGTATACATGTCTTGCATCATAACTTGATACAGACATTAAATAAATAACTCTTCCACATCTGAACGTCACGCTGATGTGCTTCGTATAAAACAATGTCAACTAGTTATCTTAGGTATTTCCATCTGAAGCGTGCTATGAATTTAAAATATGTACAAAAATGCACATTTGAAAAAAAATCAATACTCATATCTTCACAACAGTATGAGACACAATGACTTTAACTGAAAATGACATGAACATATATGTATTGCATTTTACAGTAAACAATATAGAGTGTACTGCAATTACATACCTCTACCTCTACCTCTACCTCCAAAATGTGCCTCTATTGCTGTGCACACCATGGAGCCAACGTTCAACCTAAAGTGTTCAGGTTCTGATTTCTAAGTGATCTAATTGGCTACAGGTGTTTTCACAGGTGCAGCAGGGGATTGATAATTGAGTGTGAACAACACACGCAGGCTTTTAGCTTTGAGTGATATGTAGATAGCCAGGTGTAGTTATTGGCAAAAAAGGTCTTTAGAATTTCAAACTTTGTGTGAAGCAGACAATGAACTTGTGGTTTGGCATACACCTTATCAACAGATATAATAGGACAATACAAATACCCACAGCACTATGCAGTACCATGTAACGACCACTAGGTGTCAGTAGTTCCTCATATTTAATGTGTTTGCCTTGTGCTGTCTCGTTACTGTAACTTACAGGATTAGTCCACGATACACATTTATACTTGTTTTGGTGTGTGTGTGTGTGTGTGTGTGCTGGTGTATTTTTAGGTTCATGCCCAATACATCATTTTTCATCTTGATAAATGGGATCTACGCAGACCTTTCCTTATGAACGTGTGTGTGTGTTTGTCTATGTGAGTAAAAGATAAAATGAGATAGAGAAACATTTAAAAAAACATAGATGGAGAGACAGAGATAAATAGATGGTGACTCCCTCCATTAGTCATGGAAGACAGCCTTATTACCAAACCTCTGGGATCATTAACATCTTCTACCAGCAACACCCAAGAGCTTACACCCCAATCTGTATTTCTACCTCTCAGATACTTGACATAGTGCACTGAGGAGTTGGATTCCAAATAGGATGCAGATCATTTGAGCGTGTGTGTGTGTGTGTGTGTGTGTGTTCATGGTTGACAAAAACAGACTTCACAGCAGACTGATGAGCAGCACCTAATGTGTTGAATATTTGCATACTCACACCCTCATCTGATAGTTGAATGAGTAAGCCCACAGCAGGCACAAACACACACACCTACCCACACCCTCTCAGTCTACGGTGATGGATATATCAGAGCAGTGCATGTGTCGTTCTAATTACAGGCTGCATCCATCCGGCTCTCCTCTCATTAAATAATGACGTTTAATCTATGGCCCAGAGCCTCGTCTACAATACTGCTGTGATAACGGCGAATTAAACAATGTGCGCCTCTCAGGTCCGCTGATAACAAAGGTGAAATCGATCGAAGCGACGTGTATATGCATTATGCGTGCGTGCTATCACGCTATGCATGCATATGAATGCCCGTTGAGCGTCTTTACGACCAATGAAGCTGATCGATTTTAACCTCGAGCTCAAGGTTGATCAGAGAGCGGAAGTCAACCTTCACGTCAGCCTCAGACTCAGTATTGGACGGGTATAACCAAATACTGTGGAAATAGATTCAAGACAAATCTGAGGTGCTCCCATGCATTTTATTCAAAGTTAAAGGGTGCGTACGAACAACATTGTATTCAATGTGATCCAAATGTTGCTCATGTGCATCCTAAAACAACAGCCTGCACCTGTTGTTGACATTTGGTATGCATCACCTCACCAGTATCTCAGGAAAATGTTGATGTTCGTATCTTTTCCCTTTTTTTATTGTTTTATTTACTTTGTTCTGTAAGTTTTTCAAAATGACGGGTTCTTACTTCTACATTGCTGGCTTCCGTTATTATTCAGAAAGGTCACTTGGATTGAAAAATAAAACGGAGGCAGATGTTAAATATGGAACAATGAAACATGAAAACACACATTACAAATGTAAGCCCTAAAGCAATACTAATGCAACAAGACTAAAGAGTCACGCTAGAGGCTCTGTGACATTAGCACATTAACATGTTAGTATTTCCAAATAAGCAATAAACGCTAACTAAAGCCGAGGCTGATTGGAATGCCATCAGTTTTGGCAAGCATTTTGTCAAAACCATGTGCATCAGTGCATGACCAAAGTATTACAACTCATCGTGACGGGGGGACAACAATATGTGTACACAATTTCATGGCAATCGATCAAAGTGTTCAAACCATATTTGTCAATCTCCTACTGGCTCTAGAGGTAAAGTCTGTGGGATCCTCTGGGGACAACGAAAGTCTGCACACAAGTTTATGGCAATCTGTTAAATAGTTGTTGTGATATTCAAGACTGGTCCAACAGACCGCCATTGTCATCCCTATAGCCATGCTGCTAGCTCGGCTAAAAATGCAAAAAGAAAATTGAAATGGTCACACAATTGAAACAAAGGCATTACGTGGCGTTATTTCCAAACTTAAGAGTGACTTTTGTGTGCAGCTGTAAAAATCATACTGACAGGATCGTTAATTATATGGGAAACGGCTTCATTTACACCCACAGTGTACAGCGAGAACATTATATGCATGAGCAGGTGTGCAGGTTTGCAGGTGTGTACATCGGTGTGACTAAATGTCTGCCAAATGACAGCCAAGAACATTTGTTAGACAGAAAAGTTGTGCATAGATGAATAGATAACGAGACGCTGCGGATATATACATATGCATCTTTCAGGTCTGTTATGGCCAGCGCTACAGCATTAAAAGCTGCCGCTGCCATCTACAGCATACGGCCTAAAATCAACTGCAACACCTTCAATCAGGTATGCATTAATTGAAACAACACCCGAACAGATACATGACATATGGTTTGACAGTGAGGCAAAGAGGCCAGTGCTGTTAATAAATGAGGTCTGAGTGCCGGAGGGTGTAAAGATGTGTTTGGTCATGAAGCTGTACCTCCCACACACACCCACCCACACACACAGACAGACAGACAAACGGTGTTCATGACCTTTCCTTGAGACTACCGTAAGACGACAAGAGACACATTAAAGGTTTTATGGAATGCACATACACACACACACACACACACTTTGAATGCACTGTAAATGCACAAACATGCCATATACGCACATACACAGGCCACACACACAGGCAGACACACACAACCCAGAGCCCAAGGAGTGATTTTCGCAATGCTAAATGAGCTTCCTTAGGAGCCTCCGTCACAGCTTGGAGAAGCCACAGCGCAGAGGACAGTGCGAATACGAGGACTCCAACCACTGTGTTGCATCAGCACCTCGCTGACATGCCGGGAGAGGATGCTGTGTTTGCTGTCATGGCTGAACACAGCTTGAATTCGTGCAACACGCAGTGCAATGGCAGAAGCTGACAGGCTGAAGTGAAGCTACTTGGGGATCATGGAATAGTAGGTGGTGGGTGAATGTATAGGAATGGTATGTGTGCGTTTGTAAGTGATAATGCGAGAGGAGTGCAGTCGTGACATTTCCCAAAGAGAGAGAGAGACTGTAAACTGCCACACTCCCCACAGCGAGGGTGACGTCTCTTTTAAAGCACACCAAATGCCATGGTGTGCAAGTGTGTGTTGTGTGTCTGTGTGCAGAAAACTGATCTTTTGATAAGGTTGTTTCAATAGCACTGTGTACTACAATGTGCTCAACATAAAGAGCATGTCTCCAGGGCAGTGACACGTCTCTTCTGTCAAGATAGACTGACTATAAGGTGTAAAAAGACTCTTTTTGTTGCGGTAGACTGATCATATGACAGACGTGTTTATGGCCAGTATGTCCTTTTCATATGTCAAGTATCTGCTGATGGGGGGGGCAGGATCATATAGTGTGCAACGCAGTCATTGTGACCCTGTCAAGCTTGATTCCCTGGCAGAGAGCAGATCTTGGTGTCTGTAGCCTTCCTGTGAGAGACCAAACTGACACACTGACTTTCTCTGTCTCTCCCTCCTCTGTAACATCCACACGCGTTTATTATTCACCGCTCACAAATTCTGAAAATAACCCAACCAAAGGTCATCGCGTGACAAAGGTGACTGTGCGACGAACACACCGACCATATGGCTGTCACCGAAAGAGCTGCTGTAACATTGGCAAGAATACAAACTACACACAGCTGGTCGTTTTCTGCAGAAACCCGACTCAAGCTGGCATATGTAGCTGTAGAAGTGAAAGAGGGACTCAGAAATGTCAATTTGGGGGAAAATATAGAATCACTAAATGATGTAGTATATTGTCAGCACTGTGCAGAGTTACACGGAAGTGAGAAGAGGAAGGAAAAAAGTAGACTTTCGATAAAATGGGACACAAGCGAGAGAGGCGTTTGTGATGTAAAATATCCAACAATGGCGGCTGATGTTACAGTCGTCCTAGATTTTTCACAGATTCGGGTCAAGGCGCTGCTGAATTGTCCCTGCCGATAATCTTACCGATCACATGTGCACATTGGCCATCCGAAGAGAAAAATGACCAAACCTCCACCCTTCATCTAATTACTGGGGCTACTCTTTGATATGTCGGAGAGGACCACATTTATGTATTCAACTAGTAATCTGAAAAATCACCCGATGAAACTAATAGAATAAAAAACGGCTTATGTCTTGAGTAGATAAAACTTTCCTTCACTCCCACTTGTATAACACTTTTATCCTCTTGACAGAAGAAATGTTTCAGTTATCATATATGTTCTATCTTTGGAATATATACTCCCTTTGGGAGTCGGAATCACAGTGGGTGCAGTGCGAGTCTCCCTCTCCTCTGTTCAATAAAAATGATAAAAAGCATTGCTTCAATAGAAAGAAAACCTATAAACCCATAATGGTGCAGAGCCCTTGATGCAGGTTCATTGATGACAATAAAACAAACGCTGGATGTGTTGTCAGTCGGTCAGAGCCCTTTTTTTCTAACTTAATTTACATTTCAGTTTCATTTATTAACCTTAGGGTACAGCAGAAAACAAGTGTATTTAAACTTAGTGCGCAGCATGTAAACAAGACACCTTATCACAAATATAATTGTCCCCTCATGTACTGTAAATACTGTTGTTGGCATCAATTTGCTTCATGGGAGAGAAAGAAAGACGGCTCGCGGCCACGAAAGAGAATAATGAAACAACCAGACTGAGAGAAAAGAAGCGTCAAACTTAAATTGTTAACAGTGTGAACAGAAGCATGTGATGTGAAAGCATGAGACGGATTAACTAAAAAAAGCGAGAAAATGGATGCCAGAAAAAAAAGGAGTTGTCTGGCACATCGTTTGGCAATAGAAGAGAAATCATTAGTGGACCATGTGGACAGTTTGGAGGCTTCATCAGCCCTCTGAGCGCTTAGCTTCCAATTAGCTTGCCCTTTCCCCTCCTCTGTCAACCTCGACTGGTATCCTATCACTGCCAAATAATTATGGTTACCAACTGGGGAAATACTTGCTGACATATTAAAACTGCTCTTATACTAACAGAATCCAAAATTGCCCCTACGGCCAGCAGCCATATGGGAACTATTCGGAGGCATATTGGGTGTCGTTCCTAAAAGTTCCACTGCATTGTTGCTTTTACACTCTCTCTGTATGTTTTGCCCTGGGTTTGCATGCTGCCTATATTGTATACAAGGGATGTTTATGATTGCTGTGACGCTCAACCACCCAAGGCCAGCCAAAACAATGAACTAGATGCTAGAAGCAGCTGAAGGCTGAAAAGTGAAAGCAGGCCTGCAGAATGGCTCTGAACCACAAAGCCAACCTTTCACAGTCAATGTGTTTCATATCTCAAAAAGTATGAGGAAGAAAATAGGTATTCTTCTTGGCCAATATAAAGACAGCAGACGTATAATGTTACTAAGTGCAATGTAGAAAGTAATCTAACAAATATGTTGGAATTGTATTGCATTCAATTATGAGGTTGGATATTTTGGACTCGATGAGATTTTTCATAGTAATGTCAGTTTATTTAATTTACTGGTGGAACTGGGCTCTGCTGGCACTCAGCGTGCTCAAGGCAAGGCGGATGATGTTTTAAATATTTATCATTTAAATTATTAGAGATATTGTTTTTCAGAAAGTAATTCTCCTTTTCATGAAAAATTACCCTTCAAGGCATTCTTCTGGCGATAGTTCTAGATATTTGAGAGAGAGAGAGAGAGAGAGAGAGAGAGAGAGAGAGAGAGAGAGAGAGGCTGTAGGACGAGACAGGAGAGTTTAGATTGAGACTTCCTGCCTCTCAGCGACTGGAGGAGTAGTCATCATTCATTTTCGGATGGTAGTGATCCAGAGTTCTCATAAACCCGAGAGAGGGAGTTCAGGTGGGCAGGTGCTGTGCAAGTGGTCCACTATAAGCGAGCATCAGTGAGTTGAAATGAATGCGTGCAATAACATGGAGCCAGTTGACAGTAATGCAAAGTGGAGCGATTACTTGCGTTTACGTGTTTTTTTTGTGTCATGGACCTCAAACTGTGCATGCTGCTCACGATGCAGACGGACAGAATAGTCCGGGTGTCTTATTGTGATGCTGCATGCATTGTTGGGACTCATTTTAATAACATGATGATGACTAGGATGGAGGATGATTTCTCTCCAATCCCATGTAGCTGAAAGTGAAACAGTATTCATCACACAAACACTCGAACCATATGGCTGTCACTGCATGGGGTAGAAAAACACTGGCAACCATACAAACTGGAAAGAGTGCAGTAGAATTCACAGTCAGACGAATGCGGTGACATTACATGAATTCAGTTATGGAAAATGTCCCATAGCGTACAGGTTTACTGACATTACTGTAAAAAGTGTTCACACTCTATGCTTAAAATGTCAAAGTCAAATTGCGAGGAAAGAAAAGGTTAAATGTTGAAACACATCCACACAGCAGTCAGTCCATCAATGTGCAGTCTCAGTATCCATCAAAGAACCCAGCCCTATCACCACCACAGCAGAAGAACACTAACACACTGGCACTTGGATTATTAATGTGTTTTCACCACAGCTGATTCATCATGAAGAACTATACACATCTGCACTGCTTCTCATTCCAGTGACATCATTTCCCGTAAGAGCTGAGGTTTGGAAAATCAACAGGGATTACAAATGGTTTTCAGACATGAATGCTGAAAAAACTTGTCTGTTAACGGAATACAGAAATTATTGTTCTGACTTCAGAGTCGAAGACAGCTTAAGCTACTAAACAGCATATAAACGCACCATTCCACTGCATCACATTCAGCAACGTAGCCTCACACAATGGCTCGCATGATGCCTTTAGAAAAAGTTACTCCTCGTTTTTCGTGCATTTTCTTACGAAAGTCCAGCAACATGTGTCACTTTCCGCTTGTTACATTCAAACAGAAAAGGCCGTGGTTTGGGTTAAAATAACTCTGGAAGCGACGTTACTTATGTATGGAAGTTAAATGACCAACACAACAATGTTTACTTTTTGTTTCACAGAAGGCACGAACGGTCTCCTGTGTTAGAAGTTTCTTTTGTTCTGTTGTGATAGAGCCAAAGTAGGCAGAGGAGGAAATAGCAATGAGAGCATCGTGAGACAGGGAAAAAGCTAGACACTGCTGCTATATCATGGAATCAACCTGAACCCCCGGCCTCTGGAACCAAGAGACGGCAGCTGGCGGTGCAGATGTAACACATGACAAAGTATCCATGACAGTGCTTTTGCTGCCATGAGTGGGACATTTTGGAAGCGCCGTCTGAGGGAGGCAGCGATGCGGTGGACGCACCAACGTGTGTGACAAGCCACCCCTCTTTATCTTGCAACACAGTAATGTTGACAAAGCTGTCCATCCGTCCTAGCAACAACGCTTTGGCCAAAAAAGTTGCGTGATTCATATATCATGATTTGTGGGCGGGACATCTGTCCTACTAATCGCTCCAGCTCAGAACTAAACAGAAGGAATGTATATCTCCGCCATGGAAATGAGTCCCAGGAGATAAATAAAAGGGATACGGGTTATGAATGCAGATTTGTAATATCGCAAATATGTTCAATATGGGTGCATCACATAAGATAAAATATGGCTGAATGTTTTGAGAAAGGCACTAATGGAAGGTGTAAGCAGATAGTAATTATGACATTTAACAATCATTCCATTCTTGGATCATCATGTCTGGGCTTTGCCGAGCCATTTTTTTTTTTGAAAAATGGGACTCTCTGTACACTTCTTTCAAATTACACAGTTTACAAAATCAGTATTCAGTCTGAGTAATTTGTAATCTGCCAAAGAGGAGGAATACCAACTCTCAATTGTGCAACTAAAGATCTTTGGCTGCGGTTCCAGACTATTGTTTGAATATGCATCGCTAATTTGGGTTTTTGCAGATACCAACATGACACCGGTCTGTATATGTGCTCACCTGCACATTTGTGATCACACCCTATTAGTATTCAATGCTAACTACCACTAATTTTACCTGCATTTGAAGATCCACAGGTGGAGCAGATCAGGAGACAGCGTCCCGAAAAGCAGACAGAACAGAGAAAAGAGACAATTAGCACCTAAACGGCAAGCAAGAGCAAGTCACGATCACTTCAGCATGAATAAAGCTTGGTACAATCTCATATTATCCCTCACTCGACCAACATATTTAACATACAAAGACTATCGACTTAATAAATATAAGAAACAACAATCATCGTCAAATGTTAACCTATTTCTCCTAAAAACAACATTTGTAATGCAATGAAAGACCTCTGAAAAAAACATTATTATTACTTCAGGACATTATTTTAGTTTATTTGCACATTGTGTGTCATGAAAAATTGTAATGATAGAATAAATAAGTATAACTCCGGGGCCCGCGGGGACCCCAGTTGGTAGGATGAGGGTAAATTGCATAAATGTGACAATAGATAATATGGATTATGGGGAGAGGAAAGCTGGTTCTATTGCAGTCCAGCCAAGCTGGCGTCTCTTTGTCTCTTCAGTTTCAGACTAATTAGCTGATTCCTGTAGCAGCAGAGGCTGACAGGGTCTGGTCCACGCCAGGCTGAGATAGTGCGTGTGCCAGCTCAGTCTGGCATGGCAGCATGCGGTCAGGCCTGAAATGAGGTGACGAGAGCTCGAGCATATTACCAGATAGGCTGTGAACATCTTCATGCTTGACGACCAGGGAAATATAGAACTTATTATTTTGGACAATAATTGCATACATTTATTGAAAAATCTGAAGGCAGGAAACAAGGTCGGCAAGATAAACTGAATCGTAGCCAATTTTGTCAATGACTTGTTTATCGTCAACAGCGGTGTGTCTGTGTGTGGAGGATGAGTAATGAAAGTCAAGCTCAACTCTGGAATGCCTCCATTTTCTTGTGAGGGGTGAACACAGAAAAATAACAACTGAAAAAATGCACAACTCTCAAAGCACTTCGTTCAGAGTGAAGGTGAATACAAACTCTGGAGACCGAATGACTTTGTCTTGAAGTGCAAAAAGAGAGAATCGTGGGAGGAGGAGGACAAAGAGAGAGAGAGCACTATTACTAAACCCACTGGTGCCGTTGCATTCATTGAGTTTGAAACTGTTTTTGAAACTTGTCAGGAATATGGATGGCGCAGAGGAGAAGACAGAGCACAACTATAAACACCCACTGGCAGTTCAGCATGCATAGCAAACATCTCTCCTTTTAAAACCTGTCAAGAGCAGAGGAACTACTTTCGCCTGAAAGCCTTGCATTCCTCCCCTTCACGTTATAGCAGGTGTGATGCATGAGTGTGTTTATGTATGCATTTATATTTTTGGGTTGTCCGGCTGTCCGTCCACCCGCACATATGTCCGGGCCATTCTCGGGAACGCCCGGAGGGTATTTCTTCAAATTTGGCGGAAACGATACCACCTGGACTCAAAGTGAATTTCTTCAAACTTGGCATTTGCATTCAAGGATGAACTGATTAGAATCAAGTGGTCAAATATCAAGGTCACTGTGACCTCACGTATGTCCCATTCTCGTGAATGCAATATAGCATGAATGCCTTCAGTGGATTGAAAAAAAATGTGCACAAAAGTCCACTCGGACTCAAGGATGAGCCGATTAGTGGACCACTTTGATGGTCAAAGGACACTGTAACCTCACACAACAAATTGTTGGTCATAACTCAAGAATTCATGTGCTAATTATGATAACTACTCACAAATGTCTTATAGGATTAAATGACGAAGTGATATTTTGCACAGACATGGGTGTGAACCGCAACTGCACTGGTTGGCAAGAGGCATACAACTGCAAGGCCGTAATTCTACTTTATGTATATTTCGGTGTGTTGTAAATGTGGGGCTATTAAGGGCTTTAAGAGGTCTGCATATTTGAGCTGGAATTTATTCATTTCTTGGTGGCTCAGATTGAAAATCTGAGTTATTAACTGGTGGCAAAAGAATTGGTTTGTGCAATCTTAATGCATTAAGACAAAGAGGCCCAAATCCCAGCATGCAAACAAAGGAAGTGAGAAATGGATTTTGTGTCCTCCAGAAGACAGGTCAGAAGTCATACACACACACACACACACACTTTCCCAATGAAAGAAAAAACAACAACACAAAAAACAACACAATGTGATTAACAGTCAGTGCTCTCCTCTGTCTGGTGGGACAGCGCAGCATGGCATCTCTCCTGCTGTTTGTCTCTAAGCTGTTTTATCTCTCTGAGCCTTGTTTCTCTGCCTCTCCTCAGTCTAAGTCACTGCTTCTCTGCCATGTCCTCTATCCATCCTTACCCCGGTCTCTGTTCTTCTGTATCTCACACTCTATATTACATTTATAGGGGGTGCCCAGCATTTTATCACAATACGGTTCATCGTTTTATCTTCCTACAACTCCGTACACCTCAAACACCGCCCCGTACATCCCTGCCCCAATGCTGTGGGTGGCTCAGTCTTGGTGATTTACGACACAGCCACTTAAGTCGGGGCTGAAACCAATTCACACTCAGTTGATAGCAGACAAAACCTAAACTGACAGAGCTTCTCCACGTCTCCGCCCCTCTCTTTTTTGTATCTTTGCTCCTTTTCCTTTCATCCTGCTGCTACAGTCAGAGGAGAGGTCAATGGATGGATGTACTGGTTGAGTTGAAATTCTTTTGGAGCACCATATAGTAAGGGCACGGGGAACAATGTCTTGTCTTGAATTGGAGTAGAGATTACCATAAACCTCGGCTCTCTTAGCTGCAGCTTCATTACTTCAATATTCACTGGAAAACACTAGAAGTTGGTTAAGGCTTGACAACGTGTCTATTACTATTCATTTAAAAGTGGGGGAATAAAGGAGCAGGTGGTAGAAGAAATGAAGGAAGATTAGGGAAAAAGGGGAAAGAGGTTGCCCTCAAGCTAGAGTGCCAGGGGATGTGCAAAAAACCAAACAGATAAATGGATTCATTTCAGCAACTAATCAAATATAATAAACCATCTGCGCGCATGCTCTTTTTTTTTATAAGGTGATAATGATGCATGGTTCTGATCAGGATATAATTAAAGTCTGTGAGCACTATGAGCAGTACATGTTTTAAATGGATCACAGATCTAAAAACTGGTTAAATCCCACCAAACAGCTGTGATGGATCCTATTTAAAGCTCCATTAATCAGTCGAAGCAGACGGCAGGACAGTGACAATGGCATGACTGAAGGAGATGGGAAGCTTTGTCCTCGTCTGAAGGAGAGGAGATGGAGGTCAGTCTGTGTGCGGTTGTTTCGTCGTGGATTGTGGTGGAAAAAAGGCGAGAACCAACAGATGAGAGGACACAAAAGAGCAGCTCCAGCTCTCTGGCTCTGACAGAAGACAGGCTGGGACGGAGGACAGCTGTCCAGCTTTGGACCAGATATAGGAGAACATGTAAAAATATCAGAGGGCAGAACCAATGACTAGACACTGAGGGGACACACGTCATCTCTCTGGTTTACCAAGAGAACAAACAATGTGTTCTTTCACAAAAAACAGCTAAAGACCATTTCTTAAGATGCACAAATCAACACTAGTTTGATTGACATTCCATGGAGGGCGCACACAATGTGGATTTTTTGCAAATGAGCCCTTCACACTTCAAAGTTCACATGGCGTGAGAATGTGACCTTCATTTAAACTAAGGGCTGCAGGGTGCCGGTCGCCATTAATTCAATTTGAATAGAAGTGTTCTGCTTTAATCAAGGAGACCCATATATGTCCAGACTTCAAATTCCCCCCTTGATAGAAGTAAAAGCCAATCTAATATCTATTATCAGGTGATTTAATGTTCATTTTCTCCATTATGAAGAGCCATCAGCTCACCATCTGCTGGACTACAGTGTTGATCTGCTCGGCGGAGGTGTTGTGATCTAATAGAATCAGACAGCTGTGAGACACACAGGACGAAAACAGCTTCCGTGGCGGAGCCAGGCGTCGTAATCATTCTGGGCTTTGCCCAAACCACGAGGGCTCTGGTGGCATCCTCCCCCGACGACATTTCTCCCCCCCCCATTTACTGCAGCTATATGTTTCAAACTGTTTGATAATAGAACGCCTTAAAAACGGTACATCATTTTGGAAACAAAGCATTATAGTCATCCCGTTCATATTTGTGTCCGGTCATAAAGACTGAGGGAAAAGAACTTTTGAAGATATTTTTCAAAACTAAAAGATTAGTGGCCTTTGAGAAAAACATCCGGGGCTGGAGCGACCCACCACCCTATGCTCCGCCCCTCAACAAAATCAGCTAAATCAAGTTAAGTCAACAACTCCATGATGGGGGAACATAGTAAATCAGATCATCACAGATTAGTGGGCCGCATGGGGACCATTATGATAATCTATCTCCCACTCTTCTGCAGCAGCACTGCTGTGTGAACAGAGTGTAACATCATTTTGTTCCACACAGGGCTGAAATGGTGTTAATCGTGCTGCACAGTCTGTGCCTTCCTGCCTTGTTATGAGCAGCATTCACAGTTTTTGAACTGGTGTCACAGTCAGACAAAGACTGCATCAGCTTCGTGCCTAATCTAATAGCGACAGCTCTTAGAGTGCAAAGCCTATACAATATAGAACATTAGTTACATTTCGTAACTGGGGAAGCTATGAGTATAAGCATAGCCCTCTAGGCTGTGGGCCCCTCTGGCTCAACCTACTCCAACTGAAGAAATGCTGGAATAATTTGGGAGCAGAACTATGGTGGCAGGGCTGTTAATGGATGAGCTCTTAGAGGTACACACATGTATCATATGATCTGGAGTTATGATACGTAAACAGTGATTCAAACCAACGCAAATAGAGAAATGCTGCTCCTAATCAATGTTTTGAATGTAACTGATTCAAAGCTACGTAAAAAAATAAAAACTGAACTTTAGCATATGTTTGGAAATGATGAAAGCTTAATGTGAGGGCTATTTTGACGAGACAAAGTTTACCATTAAGATTATACAGCGTCTGTAATTCAGTGAGGAACGTGTCTTCACCACTCACTTAATACTTTACAACTGTTGCTGTTTTCCTCAATGTTCCAGTGAAACAAAAGTCAGAGCGTCTTCAGCTTCTGTACTTTGACACATTTCACAGTTAAACAGAAAAGTTGAGGGGTGTGAAGTTACAAGATGGATTTAAATCAAGTCTTTCGCATTTGATTTCTCTACTTTCAAGTGGGCGGGCTTAGAGTTTAGCGCATTACGGAGATCAAGTTGGAGGAGGAGGCGGAGATGAAAGGGAAACTGTCGGTTTTCAACCGGCTCTGCTTCACTGCAGCATGGGCGATACATGCAATAATGTTGCCCGGCCTCCCTCCATGCCTCCAGCATCCAAGGTCCCACACTCACTTGATTGGATTATTTTTTTGTAAACGCCCCTGAGTGCAGGATGAATTAAACATTTGAAAACATTGCAGCAGCTTTAGATGCTCAAACATCCCTTTCATTGTGATTTTAAGGCCACATTACATGATCATCAGAAAGGAATGAGCAGCGTAAGAACTCATCTCAGACCGGATAAACAGTGTTTGACTGTGTGGCCTTTGATTATCAGAGTTGAGCCTGACTCAGAGGCTATATGTCACTGACACACTGTGGGAGGTTTGAATACAGTTGTTTTTTACTTTTTTTACATTGCATTTACAAGATTCCAACAAAGAGACACTTTCTAAAATGCTTCACCAGTGTCTTTGTCCTCATCTTATCCGCCCGCTTTACCGATAAAACATGCCTTTAGTTGAGACCAAGGATTACCTTAATTCCTCAATAATAACAGTAAAGTTAATATTTTCCTGCAGCACAGCTTAGTATCTTACTAAGGATTGTGAAACAAAAAAAAATGTTTAAGGTCAAGTGGCTTGTTTCACGCAATTAAGTTAATGGGATGAATAAACCGCCTTGGTCTTTAACACCTGAATCACATCTACCCACCACCATGGAGACAGGTAGATTAATGTATCACGCAGGTACGATACAGTCTTCAACTTATCATAAATATTCAGCATGAAACGCTTTTATTGTTGGTTTAACTACATTCTCGATTGAATGTGAGAAAATTATTGAAATAAAATCCCAATAAGCAGAGCACAAGAAGAGGCCTTGTTCCATACTCAACAAACCAAAACACATAAAAACTATTCGGCGCCCAAGCAGCTCACCTGGGAGAGCAGCACCGGTGGTTCGGAACAACCCACGGCCGCATGTCGTTGTCACGAACAAATAGAGGACTTTACTCACACTTGAGGCCTTTACACACTGGGGGGCATGACGAGTTAACAACATAAAAATGTTGCAGCACTTTTTCAAAAAAAGATTCAAGTAGATTCGCGCAGGCGGAGGACCAACAACCACGATCCTATTGAGCCAGGGCAGCGTCCTGCAGTCCGTCTGAGGCAAATTGATATACATCCTAAACTACGGCGAGCTATTTCATTGACTTCCTTTTCGCTAACTGCACTGAGTGAATTTGAGTTCCCTCTGGTAAAAAAGTTACACAGTGTACATGTCTTGTGCTTTTATTGTGAAAGCTAAGAACTGAAGGAGTGGATCTGGAGTTCAAAGATTACCAACCCCGGCTTTATTAGCTGCGCATTTGGGAGGACTGATATGCAAACTCCTATTAGACGTGGGAAATAATAAGCTGTTTGAGGAAATTATGACTGATTTCCATCTTGATAAAATAAATATTCCATTTAATTTGAGTTTCTAACGATGTCGTGATTTGCCACATTTGACTGGTTTGCTATTTAATATGATTCACTGATGTGTCTATTAACTGACAAGCCACTGTCAATAATCAACCAACCGTGCTGTCAAGATGGATATTAAGATTCTGCTCATCATCATTTGTCAGATAAATAACTTTCATTGAAATTAGAACAGAAGCTCAGCATCAGTATTAATAAACTCCGAAAAAAGAAACATGAGGCTAAAACTTTGGAAACAGGAAGCGTAAGCTTTCATCCCTCAATCTTAATTTACTGCTGTCAGAAGTTTGAAATGCTCCCATTTCGTCAAAACATATTAAATGTCATTTGAAAGTCAGTTTTCATAATTGTATCTGATTGTTCATATGCATATCAAGATCTGAGGAGCACAGAGGAGCATTAGAATATTACCTGTCATGCCACTGACAGTATTAAAAATAGACTTAAATATGACGCTAGCAGTAATGAACTGAATTCGTGAGACAATCGGATCATTTTGCATAGAGGTGATGTAATATGAGACTTTCCAGTAATGTACATGCATATGATATGAAGTCTAAAAGTGTGCAGAAGCCTTCATTTATCAAATGCAAATGGAAGTTGAATCTTTAAATAGTTTAGATTTCAGGATGTGAGGGTTTGATTTCTTCTTCAACTCCTTCAGACTTTTCTCGCATGTGAAAATGACACTAAAAGCACCGACCGTGGTGCATTTTCATGCAAGGTCACGGGTGCAGGAGGCAGTCTTAGAGATAAGCATCTTTTAAAGGCGGCGCGGTTGTGCTTTAAAGCATTCATCATCAACACGTTCCAGCCAAGTGTCAGACTTTAACGCTGTCACGGTTGTGAAAGCAACCGTATCAGCGAACGACTTCTCCTCGCTGTTTATCTGTCACGGACTATCCATGAGTAAGTGCTGGAGGTTAGAGAGCTTTTCCCTGGAGATGGTGCTCATAATAGTTAGTCCACATCATAACAGACTGTACAACAGATGCTAAAGAGTGTCAACAATGTGAGTAAGCAGTTCTCTGATTCTTCAAGCCTATCCGGGCTAAACAAGCCAACGGACTGCGAGACGAGGCTCGACTCAACTTGAATTTGCGTCCTTCAGAAAGTTTTGATTTGGAGGTTTAAGTGATTGTGAGAGGACTTATTATGGACTGATGGAAGTGCAGAGGCACTTCACAGTCATTTCTGCCAGCAGACAAACACTCATCAGAGGACCTCTTCACCTCGCTCTGACAAAGAGATGCAGTCCAGTTCAGCCTCAATTGGGCCAATGAACAATCCTGAGGAACAAATTACCTTGTGTGATTGAAGTAGACCCAATGGTGTTACAAAATCCCTCACAAGTTCATCTCAAGATGAATTTACTGAGAAGTAAGTAAGTTTTTTAAAACTTTCCAAGGAAAAAGTCTAAATGACATAGCAAGCGCATTTTACATTACAAACATTTGAAATGATGTTTGGTAATGTCCATAATGGCTAAACGGTGATGAGTCAGTTCTGTTACTCTGCTGGGACCTTTGATAGCTTTAACAAGGTTAAAACACATACACTACACACACACACACACACCTGTGAAATGATCCTTTCATTTTGGAAACCCTCATTGGACTCAACTGCATTTTTAAATGTGTGTCATCAAACTGTACCAGAAAGTGGTATTTTCACACATTTTTACAAGTTGTGTCCTCATAAAGAAAAGACAAAAAAGACATTAGGTTTTGCAGTTTTGAAAATTACGGAGCACGATATTAAAGAGACGCTGACGGGTGACCAGCTTAATGTGCTGCGGCCTCACTAGTGAGGGATGTTTAGTTCAAATCCGGCTGCTGCAACATGAAAACTAGGAAATGTGTAATTATATATAATATGAGTCATACTCTGTGCCAATTTGTTAACTCTCACATTTTCAAATTAGTTCGGCCTAACCACGTAGACTTGGGCTGTCAATCTCCTGCACGGAACAAACACACATGACTGGCGTCTGTGTTCAACAGAAAACCACTGACATGGGTGGCCACCTCTGCTAAATGCATCCTTGACTGCTGGATTAGTTTCTTATGGTCACAAGTTAAAGTTAAAATCTTAATGCAGGCCAAGATACATCAAAGGAATATCGTGTAGCAATATACCCAGAATTAGACCTACAATTATAGACGGCTTGAATCTTCCCGAGGAGACCTGTCGACAATGACATTTGCTTTTATTGTTACTGTTTTTACCATGTAAAGTGCCTTTAAGTACCTTCTAAAGAGCTATACAAATAGTATCATTATTATTCGTGTCTTCCCGTCTTTCCACTGATTATGGAGGATGAGTAGCAAACCCACTGAGACCTGAATGTTGCTGACGATAGTAGCAACAGTTTATTCCTTCTCTTTCCTTTTCACTCTGTCCTGGTGGACATCATTTGGCAGCACTTACCTATTACACAAAAAAGAGAAAAGAAGGCAGTAACATCAGACCAAAACGATGCACTGGGTGGGGAGTTACCACACGCTGTAATAAAAAAAATTTGAGTTCAGTCTTTTTATGTAAATATAGAATGCGTACAGCATTGATGTTTGCCCCCCGGGGGAAGCTAGAGAGTGAACAGTAGGCGTTACAGGTGGATGCTTGTGGTGCCTTTTGAAATGTTATATGTAGCGACGTGGAAGCATATCTTTCAGGCGAATGGTGAGGCAGAAGGCATGCAGCAAAAGAATGAGCAGAGCGCAGACGGCTTAAATACGCCACCGCGATTAAAAGGGTGACGGCGTGACGGCCTTTTTTATTCAGTTTAAATGTCAAACAATGAGCAGACTAGACGTCCCTAACAACAAAAACGCTTTCAAAAACTATTTTATGAGATTATAAGCTAAAGCCACGTCTTTGTGTTTACATGTCAGCTTGACCATGCTCCTATAGACACCACAAGGAAGTGACAGAGGCAAAGGTTTTTCAAAAGAACTGAACATCCTACTGGGAACAGAACAAACATAATCTGTCCATGGTTGCTGATCTCTATCTAAGACATTGTAAAGGCATAAGGAAAGATAAGGATGTAAAGTTCATCTAATGACACTGGCTCAGTGAGGAAATGGGTGAATCTCAATAATGTGAACTGAGAGCGATAAATGAGCAATTTTCTATAATTTTGTAGCCCAGTGCACAAGGAAAATGGCAGACAAAGCATTAATTTCACAGTTCATTCTCCATATATTCTTTTATCTCTTTCGGGAAATGGTTCACCAGACGCAGACAGAGTTGTTAGACTCGTAGTGATACTTTGATCTGCTCATCAAAATACATCGGAGCCACTCATTCGGTCGCTGCTATGTATTCAGTTGATCACAGCAGTGTAGTAAATGAGGAATGGTGAAGAGACGTCGTTTCTTTTAATTCAAAAAGACAGAAGATGGAAAAAACGGTGAAACTGTCACCCTCTAATAATGGTTAATACATGATTTATTGAGGGGCTGACCAATAGTGGCACGAATTACTCTAAAAAAGCAGATATTCTTTCTGTGTAATTAGAGCACAGAGAGAACATTTCTCTGCAGCTCCTACGATATGAAGATTTCAAGATGATTGAGGACCTACAAGAGTTGGTGACATTCACCCAGAACCTGCACTTTCAACCGTCCCCACCCACCCAGCCAGCCGCGGAGTGGAGTGCCAATGTTCGGTCAGAGCAGCACATAAAAGCCCGGCTCCCAATTTGCATTTAGAGAGCATTGTGGCTGATTTTCGTTGGGAGAGAAAAAGCCACAAAGTCATTTTACCTCCTGAACTCTGTCACTGAGTGTCCCCTACGGAGCGAAAGTCGACCGAGAGGGTTTCACTGAGATGACAGACGCTGGGCCCCGAACAACTAAACTCAAAGAGGTTTCCAGCAAAAAGCGTGAGGGGGGGGTCGAGATAGCGGTTAAGGGTCACGGCAGATAAGGGCGCTGCAGTAAGTTGTACTTTGTGAAGCAGAAGGACTTTTACAGAGAAAGATATGTATGCTTATTTGGAATTTGGCAGGATTCCAACCTTTAACTGACAATTACACAAAGTACATTAGCCTCCCAAAGTAACCAGTCTCCACTTTAATTCAGATTTAGCTGAAGCATGAAATTGCAAGACAAGTTTAGAGTAGATAATAAAAAAGACATTTTGATTGACTCAACAACGTTAAAGACTTTCTAGTCAGCTGACGTTGTCTGTGTGAATAGTGGTTCACACAGACATTCACAAATTGTAATAACATTAGTGATCCCCTAGCAATTCAGCCCGCCCCACCATCCTCTCGTAAATTAGTATTGTTCACTAGTCTGGTTTACCACAAAAAACCTGCAAATTATTGCCGTTAGCCTCAGGTAGACTCAGGTCCGTTTGTCCTGTTAGAAGGGTTCGTTTTGGCTGGTGTGAAAGTTGTCAATCGGACCAAACAAACAAACCCGAACCTCCTGACAAGGTGGGTCTGCTTCCAAGCGGACTCTGGTGCCGTTTGTTGATGAAAAGTAACAAATCCACAACAGGATTTTATGATTGCAGCTTTGTGATTTAAGCTGGAATTTAAAAGCTTAATTACCAATAAATCCTTCTGCTGATCGCAAAATCTGTCAAGGAAGCAAGCTTATTGATCGGTATTTAAGGCCACTTGTACGAGCACGTCAGTCTGGATATTTCCCCTGATTAAGAGGTCAAAAGCTGTAAAAAACGAATGTGTTTTTATCCAACTCTGTACTTTGTCGGTTCATTAACTCTATTCAAAGACAGCAGTCCCGCAGTAATACGCCTCATGCGTGTGTTACGACTTTTGCACTATGCGTTCGCACAAGTCATCTTGGAGCGTGCAAGTGGGCTTTCGTACAGTCATTGTGTCCATCATTATTCATCACGACATACGGGTGATATGCAGTCTGACATACTAAGTAATCAGACACATTAATCAGATGCATCAAAGTTCTGCATAAACTTCTGACAGTCACAAGAATTTCATTTCCCCACATGGGTGCTCATGATGATGCAGGACGACAAGACTGCCAGAACTGCCAAATCAACGAGTTACCTGTCAGTCTGCGGAACGTCAGGTTTACTCCTCTGGGTGTGTTTGGTCTTATCGATCACAGCTTTTACTGATCTAGGACGTTGTAGTAGTACTGCATCTATAAATCACTGTTGAGTTTCACACACGGGTGCCTTTAGATGACGTACGCAGAGCTAAAAGGCAGTCTAACAACCACACAATAAATTCATGACAGTTATACTGAAACTGTTGATTCAACTTTGTTCATACTCATATTTTGTTGTCGTTGGCAGTGCAGTGGGATTGTATTAAGTTATACTGAGAGATGTAGTTGATATTTTGTCCACCTCTTTTTTTATAGACCATCCATCATGTCCCTAAATTGTGTAAGATGGACAATAATGCATAACGAGATACGCTGACTCAACATTCGAAACAGCTGCCTGATAATTACCGGACTTTAGTAAACTTCTGCAACAGCCTGTCACATTGCTAGAAAGTCGTGACTTCACCTTGGACCTCAACCTGATATTTAATAGAAGATTGTTTTTCAGTATCACACCAGAATACGGAAGCAGCTGTGACTATATTACTAACTCAAGTCACCTTAAATGAGCTTCACCAGCTCTAGTATTATACCCATGCAGAAGTATGAACCGGCGTTGAACCCCAAGAACCACGGGCATCCCCAGTAATGATGAGATACATGTGAGGCAACTATCTTGCTTATTGAAGCCATCCTTCCCCATTGTACAAATGAGTTAATGACCTCTGCAGCCGCAGCCTGCATAATCAACCTCAGTCTGCTATTGTTTCTTTGAGAGAAGCGTAGGTTGAGTTCGTTAAAGTTCTACGCCATTAATCCTCCAGGGGAAACTCGTCGTCTGCTTTTGACCTTACCAAACTATTAAGCGGCATTGGGAAACCATGTGGTGCTCCACTTATAAAGCATTGGTCAAGGCAGTGGCAGGAGCATTGCTAATACCCAACAACATGGCTTGATAAATGAGGGTACTCTCTTCGTGTTATTCGGTTGCACGGTGTACTGCTGCATACTGCTTCTGTGATTTATTGTTGGTTAGACAAGTATAAGATAATCACATGAGAGTGATAAATGCTTGTGACAAATACATGGCTATATAATTGGACTTCTTTTGATTCCGGCATTGACGTGCTGCGGTTTCATCAGGCAGGTATAGAGCCAGACAGAGCTGCATTTCACCACAAAGTACTTCGCTGCTGGATCTGATGCGTAACACACCAGTAAATAAAGTGTGGGTGCCTTGAGTGACAGCTTCAAATTGAAACAGTGCCATGATAACTGTGTTACACTATGCATGTATGCGTGTAGACATTTGGAAGCAGTTTACATAGTGTCTTTGAAATCTCGTATCTAGAGTATTCTTGACAGGTCTATGTTGTGTTCACTGTATACTGCCTGGCATCCTAGTGTGCTGCTCATTTATACTTTAACAAATTAGCACCAGTCAACCATTTCTGGGAAGCTAAAAACCAATCTACGAGTAATGAGCAGACAGATTGTCTTTTACAAGCAATCTGCACATGTGCAATCGTCAAGAGTACGTTTAGCCTCCGAGGAGTTTTTGCTGCTCATATGTTGCTTTAACTGGCATTCATGCTGCTCTGCTAGGTTATCCAACAGTGTGTTGACTTGGAGGTACTCTACATGGTGTGCATGGAAACGGATCAGCAAACAATGAGTCCGGGAGCAACAATATGGCTCCTTCAGCGGAGCTAATATAGGACGTTTTGGATAATCACTGGTTATCTCAAAAGCATTCAAGAGAGTATCGAGCAGTTGAATGACTAACAGTGTGAGTTGGGAAAAATGTGTCACATTTTATTCAAATGTGTTTGTACATGGAGGTAAGTCAATGTAACGGTATTATTGTAAGGCACTACATACAACAGAGCTCATTCTGTGTGACCCGCAGGTATTTGTGGAGTAATGCATTGTTTGCATTACTTCATACTGTAGGAAAATATCAGCCTCTCTTTTTATCATTGGAATTCTGTATATTCGGTGGTGAACTGTGCAGAGCTTGCAGAACACTGACAGCTGGCAGCTTGTGACCTTCCAGCAAGCCCAATGACCACACAACTCAGAGCTAACACCCTTCAGACATGTTTGAGATTGTTATTACACACCAGTGGCAATCTGTGTGCAATGTTTAAGTATTCATATAATCACTGGTCAAAGTTTAGATGCTTTGGTAGAAAACTTAGAGTGTGTGAGTGTGTGTTCTTATTGGAAAACAACTGTTTTCTTTATATGAGCTCTATGTGGGGAAATAGTGCTCAAGAAAATGTGCACTTTTCATAGAGTAATTTGGTAAATGTTTATATGACAAAGTATTTACATATGACGATAAAATACAAAATAAACAGCTGAAGTGTGCTCTCCTGAATGATAGACTATATTATGGCACAACGAATCAAGTGAACAATATAAGAAACATAACATCCTTCTTCAGGTTTAATACATTGCAATGAGAGTGTAATTGCTGCGTTACCACTTTGAAACCACAAAAGGAAAGGGAGGGAGAGAGAGAGAGAGAGAGAGAGAGAGAGAGAGCGCGAGAGAGAGAGAGCGCGAGAGAGAGAGAGAGAGAGCGCGAGAGAGAGAGAGAGAGAGCGCGAGAGAGAGAGAGAAGGACACAAATAATTGATATTCCAGTCTGGCATCTTTTGTGAACCAATGTACAAAATGTTGGCAGACTAAAAAAAGATGTCGGTCTTCCAAGGTGAAAGCCGAATGGAAGATGACAACTAAAGCAGAAGAGAAATGGGTAACAAGGCTTTCATGTGGCCCGACTGCAGAGAAAGACAATAATCTGATGTGCGGTTCCCTTCCCTTCTCCGTGTCTCTCTGCCTTCATTTAATACATCGACCACATGTGTAACAGCACCTCCCTCCCACACACAGACACTGATTGATAGGCGATTAATTAATAGGGCATGCTGCGTTCAAACAACAGAGGGAAATATATCTTTGGTAATTGATTAGCATTGTACATGTCAAGGTTGTGAATGCATTATGATACACTGCATTTATAAACAATACATAAATGGTCTCAACACCAGACACATAGCAGTGAATATGCTGATTGCCCTGTCTCTTAGCATTTAACTGAACAAAAAGCTTTTTGCCAAATCAGCTTGTACGTCATTAATCTTGAATAAATGGGAGTCAGGGAATCGGCTATGCTTCAGAAACTCTGGCCCACTCACCTTCAGTTAATGGCCCTTTGCTGTGATGAATAAGGATGTTAAGAATAGAAGAGAGACATCTTGAATTTATCAGCCAGTCTCCTCTTTGTTGGCATTTCCAACGCAAAGGACAGAGACCCATTGTTCCTCTTCTGTCTGTCTCCTTCCCTCTTCCTATACTCACTCTGGTTGTTCAGGTTGTTTTTCGTGCCTCCATTTTGCCTCTTTTCTCATTTTCTTTAATCACTCTTTATCTTTTCTCAACCAATCGTCTCCGTCTACCTCCCCTCTGGCTTTAAACCACATTTACACCACAATACTTATTCAAGGAGACCATTTTCTCTCCAGATGCCAAGCTTTTGTCAAATAAAAGCACTTGTTCAAAATCAATTTCCACTACTTTCTCCCTATCCTCCATTCATGCAGGTCTTTTCTTCCTCTCGACTCATTGTTTTCTGCTCTAAGTGATAAGGAAAATAGATTCAGCTCCTTTCAGGGGATTGGAGCAGGACACAGCTTCTATGACGAACGCTGTGGCCTATCTGATGAGAATCTGAAAATCTGCTCAGTGCATTGTGTTGTAGGTGAATGTATTATTATCATTATTATTTTCCCAACAAAAAGATAAGAGTTACTGATTCCTCTTGAGGTGGCAGGATGCTTATCTGAATCCGTACTGATTATGTGACTCTGGGTTTGGTTCTATTTACAGTCTGTTATTTGGACGATACTTTTCCAAATGAGAAAATACGTCTGGTTCTGTTTACAGCTGGGGACTTTCCCCATATATAACTTTGTGCTAAAATTAATAATGAACATTGTAATGATACTATGCATTTACTGCAGTATTATGAGTACATCATGTATCTATGGAGTAAGCCTATAGGTACAAATGTAATTAATGTAGGTGAATGCCAAGAAACAATGATAGTATGAGTCATCAGTGTCATGCAAAAGGTTTGAAAGAGAGCAACAATCTTGTAATAGATAAAGAATGACTCAGTGATCAATCATGGAACAAAATGATTATTAAATGTTTAGAAATCTTAACTCAAAGTCCATTTGAACTGTCGTCACTGCTTACATACCAACTGACACTCGACTGCTTTAATTTGTTACTATTTTAATGACATTTGCTTTCAGTACTTTCTAATCAACTGACACTTCAACTGCTTTTGAGGCTTGAATATAAAGATGCACTGAACGATCGGCAGCCGATTGAAACAGGAAGTTGTTCAGGTGATCAGCCATAACGGATGACTGGCCGGTCGGTCAGATGTTTTCCTATCAGATTTACACTCATGTGCCGCAGGATAGGTTTATGTCAGCACACAGAGGCGTGGACAGCAACATCACGGCCACACTCAACATATCGCTGGAGTGGAAGTTACCTGCCGCGATTGAAAACAGAAAGCTCGCAATTTGTCACAACTGCAAATCCAAAACAAAGCCATAAATTAACAATCTTAAAACATTTGGGACACCTGACTTAATCAGGTTATATTGTAATTCATTCTTGTGCACGCTGCTCAGAGTTATTGCAGTGACCGGCTCGTCTCTCAGTAAAATTTTGAATTTGGCAAAGGTAAATTATGTAACGGTATGATGATGTGTTAAAATGTGATTTCGTAAAATGTACTTCTTGGCAAGAAACTTGATTGAATGCAGTTGTTTGAAGTTGTTTTCCCAGCAATATAAAATAGATAATAGAGAGATAATTATAACCTGTTTAACTTCCTCATAATATCTCTAAGCAGATAATATTAAATAATTAAAACTAATAATGCAAAGACTTGTTCAATCAAAGCAAATATCTAACTAAAATTAATTCGATGAAATGTATTTCCAAATATTTTGAATTGCGGGTTTTTATTCAAATAACCACTATAGATGACAATACCAAAGTAAAAAGGTAAACATCGAGATCATATTACTGTTTCCACTAACTTTGGGAAGGTTTACATTTCTCAGGAAAATGTTCGTGAGTGGACTTTTTTGACAAATGACTATTACCAAGATCGATAATTAACTTTCCTGCTGATTATCCTTTGGTTGTATGTTGCAAGTACAGGGCACCGTAATAGTGGCAGGTGTAGACTTACCTTACATTCATTATTTCAATAATATACCTAAAACGTATTGAGCATTATATTACTGTTCAGTGTTCTCACAGAATAAAACAAGGTGACACCTTGATAATAAAATCATGCAAGGTTTGTTCCAATGTCATTATTCAATTTGCACCAATGCCTCATGATTGCCTTCTCGTTTGGTAAGACAGAGGTGAGGCAGTATTGAGGAAGCGCGTCTCTGACAGCCTGGAACCATTATCCTGGCTAAAAGATTGCATTTCTTGTTCCTGGAACATGAGGCGTCTCTCCCTGTGGGGGACATCAAGGCAGAAGGATCCACACAGAAGACAACAGGGACACACAGCAAGACCACGCAGCTCTCTTTCTTCTCACATGTTCCCTCTTGAGAAACGCCATCCTCACCTCACTCCCTCAGTGCCTATCTGTTTTTTTTCAGTTCCATGTTTTCTTCCCTCTCTGAGAGCAATACTCACCTCTCTACCAGCACCTAATCTCATTTTCTCTTCTCTGCTCCTATGAGACCGTCACTTCTACACCACAATTACAAACACGCACACCACCTCCCACCCTTTGTCTGCTTCATACGCGACAGCCTCTTTTGTTGCAGCGACATCCTTCAGAGAACAGTGTGACATCAGTATAAGTACTGTAGATAACTCTTATATCCCAATGTCAACAACATAAGAGATGTAATATGACCACATCTGTGATGTGCTTGTCTTCTCCGATGATGAACAATGACATTATTGATTGGCACCTCTTTCGTCCACATCTCACTCTTCTCAAAGACTTGACCCGCAAAGGACTCACATGTCAGACCTGGAAGATTCTTCCTGTGCTGCTGTTTGCCCTCCCTCACCTTCCTGCTATTTCTACTCCTCCCTTCTCAAAATGATATTGTGTCATTCCGATTCACATTATTCAAATGCCTTCATAAATATGTATGGAGAGTTCGGAGATAGGAAGGAAGTGAAGTGTGAGGGAGGCCAGTGGAGGCTTTCTACTCCCCCACATCCCTGGTCATGGAAATTATGCAATGCAATGTCGGAATAGCAATCATTTGCTGCAAATGAGCGAGAGCAAGACAGACAGAGGCAGAGAAAGAAGCAGAGGGAGTTTTAATTGGCAGTCGCCCACATTTAGCCAAATTCCCACTTCTCCTCCAAAATTAGTTTCAGCCATTTAAAAACTCTAAACAAATCAGCGTGTGTGCACATTAACGCACCCCGGAAACAGGTACTGTAGCACATGAAGCTAAGACTTTACATCCAATTCTAGAGATGCAGCTGCTGTTGAGCAAGGTGTTTTTTTGGAGTTTATTTAGTAACTCTCTCATGTTACGTTACAAGTCTGATATAGAGACAGGCTGACATTTGAATGTCTGGATCTTTGAATGGTATTAGTTTGTTCTCTGTGGTGCAGTTAGTTTCACCAGATCAAGTATGTATTTGCTATATATAAATTGTGGGTAAAACGATCCGTCTGGAATCTCAAGGAGGAAAAGTGTATCATGTTCCAAGTGTGCATTCTATCTTTGGTTCACTCTGCATCTGCAGCATCTTCTTATACATCAGTTAACTAGACTGATTCCATCAGAACCTCACCAGGATCAATACTTCTACCCACTCCTGAAATTGAGTCATGCAGATAGTTTTGGTTGTATTCTGCCAGAATCCCACTACAATGGAGGTCAATGAACCTTTGACTGCAAGGCTCAAAGCATTGAAAGAAATGCATTTAAAACTTTGTTTTTTGAATGAATTGACTCTTCACTTTTGAATTTAACTTACGTCCCTTGCAATTTGTAATTGTATTATTCAGGCTGATCTAACCAACCATGTCTCTGGAAAAAAAAAAGAATTGATTTATGATGACATCATCTCTTCTCAGACTTTAGGAAGCTTACTCCAGAGCCACAGCTCTAAACTTGCTTAGTAGTACCCGTCGTGATGAGAAAACAGAACTTGATGGGCCCTGTGTTCGCGGAGGCACGACAAACAGCGTCAGCAGCATTCCGACAGTTTCGTACTGACATAAAATTGGCTTTGGTTAGTCTATGTGGGGTTTTGGTGCCCAGTGCAGAGCGCACTGTGCAGTGTTGGGAATAGAGGCTTAAACAGGTAGGAGCTTCCAAATGAGGTAGCACAAAGGGTCTATTCTAAGAACAGGTGTCCGTGAACCGACTCAGCCGTCACTTTGTTTATTTTGTCAACAACAGCAAACACAATTCTTGGAAAAAAGATGCCTCTGCGATCCACAGCTAAGTAATACTGGATGAAGAAGTTATCCTTCAGTTTCTCAAAGAAGTTCCGCACAAGAGTTCCGTGTCATTGAGCACAGCCGTACACCTCGTTTACCTTCATTAAGTCACAGTCAAATGAAACCAGGCTGCTACAAAACACCTTTACAGACATTGGGTGGGTATTTTAGAACTCAGTATTTTGACAGTTGAGGTGGGACACACATGTCTGAATATCAGAGCTCATAAAGCATGTGCATCATGGCCTCTTTTCCTGAAAGAAGATCATATAGCCTCATGTGCTCTCTAGTCAACGCTAGTCAATCAGAATTCAGAGTGCGCAGCCTCAGAGCTAAACATCCATATCACACTGAAATGGATTGCAGTTAATTGGTCATTATTTAATTAGTCATAAATGCAATCACAGTTGATTAAATAATGATAATAATCATGTTAGGAACAAACAGTTACGTTGCTTCAAATCCCCATTAATCTCCCCACGCAGATTTCCAGGCATGGCTGCAACCGTGAGAAGAAGCGTGTATGTGTGTGTGTGTGTGTGTGTGTGGCTGTGATCTAAGTGGATCACTGCTAACAGTTTACACAACCCAAACACACACATAGAGTTCATGCTGCGTTCTGACTATTTCCCCATTTCCCTGATGGTTTTTTCCAAATAGAAATGCTGCATGAAATTAGTGGAACCAATGAATTAGACCATTTGCCAACATTAACCTCCTGAAAGGCTTGGAGAGGAAAATGTTGTACTTACTGAGAGGCATACACCTATGTGAAAAAAACAAATACTGCTTGATGCTTGATTCAGAGATGAATGCATTTCTGTAGAAATGTGCCTGTGATGCTGGATATTCTCAGTGGGGAAGATGCAACTAATGAAACAAAGTCACCAGAGGCGGAAACCTGCAGGAGGTTCGGTTTGTTTTGTTTCATTTTAACCTTGTTAAACATTCATAAGACTGCTGTGAAAATGTCAGTGAAGACTTTCTCTTGATGCCCAACATCTAAGGAAAATATAACACGTTTCCTGATCACCTGCACCATTTAGAATTTAAAAACAATATTTTTTTCCAGATCACAATACCCCAATTATCTTACTAAAATGGAAGGAGTCTATGTCTGCATGTCTGTCTTTTGATTTTCCCGACAACCGTTCATCCGATTGACTTCACTCTTGGCGGGTGTATTGCTGAGGACACAAGGAAGTGCGGTGTGGAGTGCGAGGTATTTGGATCTACGCAACATACTTATTAGTGGTGCTTCATGTCCACACATGTGCAGTTTATAGAGAGGGGGGCCCCTATTATCGGTTACACTGCCAAACAGCATGCAGGTTACCGTACTGAGAAACAAAGTCGACGTGAAAGTCAAAAAAACTGCAGTTCCTCAAATGGCCACCTGAGGCTGGCTCCAAAAGTGAGTCAATATCCATTGACAGCCATGTTAAAATGCCCAACTTTACAGCATGGGACACAATTAGTTATGGTCTAGATAGTTTATTTGAATTATTTGAATTATAATAATATGTTAATCTTAATGTAGGACATAATTAGGGTGTTGCCACTTTGAGTGACAGGTGGGTTCCATAACAGTGCCAAGATGGCGACGGCTGGTGCCACCCATTTTGAGCTTCACGACAGCTCAACAGAAACCAGGGGTCACGTCATGGAGACTACTTCCATATATTACACGGTGTATTCTGTTACTCCGCCAAATGGCCAGCCGGGTACAGCTCGCCCTCTGTCAATTTCTGTGTAAGCTTTTGCACCCGAATGACACGTATACTCAATGCATTACTATGTAAAGTGATGCCAAGTATTGCTTAAGTCCCAAGTAAGCACAGCGTGAAGTTGGTGTGTTTTGAACTACCTATAATATTGTATTCCTTTATCACTGACTGCTCTGTAGTTCCCTTTGAAACTGTTTTTGTGTCTCTTCTTACAGAGCAGAAGTGTTTCATCTCAAATGCCCAATCACCATACAGCTAACCAACTGTCAGACAATAACTGCATCATAACTGCTGTCTCAGTCACATTATAGACTGCTATACCGACATACTGTGGAACTGCCTCGGAGATCAATATTCCTCTAATAGCTCATTGCTTTGTGTGCGTTCTACTGCTGGGCACAATGCCAGCTCGATATTAGAACAGTGTAGCAAGCTGGCTGGCAGTGATCACAATACCAACGTCCTACTCAAACAGTCCTCACATGACAAAGTGGGTTGTTCATCAGTTTAAGATGAGGGAGAGAGCTTTCCAAAACAACAAAAAACGATCAATGCTGAAAATTGCTTAAACTCAGGAAACGAACAGCAGTCTTCTGTGTTAAATTCCGATGTTTTGCAGATCCATTCATCCATCCCGACCTCTTCCATACGCAGACTTAGTCAGTTTTACAATATTATGACACTGTTACTGTCGTTTTTTGGGGCACTTTCTGCAGATGCTGCCATTGTTTTTGGGAGGACACAGCAGTATAAGAACATCACACTACTAACTGCTTTAACACTGAGTGTCTACGTAGGATATCTTAAGCTTTTTGAAAAAAAATACTATTGATTTTGTTTTCCCCAGAAAGACTGGCTTGCCTGTTTAACGTTCAAATGTGATTTTATTTATATTAGAGTGACGGAGGTAAAGTGCATGGAACATGTCATTTATGGCTGCTCTTCACACACAACTGCTTGTGAATTGTGAATGGACAGTTTAGATGGAACATAGTTATCCTTGCGTTTATTTTGGTTTGGGTCTGACTATCTTCTGATCTGTTTTTCATCTGGTCCAAACCTGTGAAAGCCGCTACAGTTAAATGTGCACCTTCCTGTATGTCAGAATATGAAATAGTGTGGCTCAGAATGCTCCCTTCGTGTTATATTTGAGCTATAAGTCTCCTGAAGTCTCCTGAACGGCAATTTCAGACCCAGGGACAGAGCCCACCAAGGCTTTGAGTAAATTTGGATTTTCCCCAATTTTGGATTTAGTGGTTGTCAAGTTACCTAAAGGACTGCGTGTGATTTGTGTTTTCAGCGAGTGCAGAAAGTTAGGCTTTTGACTTGGATTTATTTTATCCTTACTTTGGTTTTTGGGCATGCTTTACAATGACCAATTAGCTTTATGGAATGCTGGATGGCTGTGGGTCTGCGGCAGATGCATAAAATCAGCATACAGTTGACTTCGGCTGTGCTTTTAATACTTCTCTCTTGCTCGTCTAGCTAATGCCATCTGCGTGGCGTAGGGAGCTGTAGCCACTTGTCCGGGGAGTCTTTATTTATTAAGCACTCAGCCACTGTGTAAGGGTTTCCACGCCTGAGTGCAGAATGTCCCTTGCCTACCAATTAATTTGAACTGTAAACAGGGAGAAATGAACGACGCTTTGACACAGTGGATTCATGATGCAATGCCTAATTATTAAATGTGCTATATTCACTATGAGGATATACAACCTGCAGGGGCACAACCTCTTTTTTATCTGCATGGTGGAACAACAATATCTAACAAGGCTCACCTGAACAAAGTTAACAGTAAGTACTTTACAGAATGTGCTGCTACGGTTGTACATTTCCGACACTTATCATCTCATACTCCTGCATAATATTTCCAAACCTGTGCTTGCTCAAATGAGTAGGTGGCATAACTTCAAATGCAAATTGTGCCACCTCTGGATATTCACCATGACAATAAATGGCAACATAATGGTGACTTAATTGGTTTGGATTTTCACATTATATCAAAGCTCTTTTTATCCCCAGGAGAGGATCTATTCTATTCAATTCCATTTCTTTGTATAACCCAAAAAAGACAAATCCCATGTTTGCCTCAGAGGGCTTTACAATCTGTAGAGCATACGACACCCTCTGTCCTTAGACCATCGCATCACAGAAAGGAAAAACTCCCCAAAAAACCTTTAACAGGGAAACAGAAGAGAGGAAGAAACCTCAGGGAGAGCGACAGAGGAGGGACCCGTTTTCTTTGAGATCTGTGGCAAAGACAGTTTTCAGCATACGCACATTAATTTCTTTATGTGAGACACACGACTCTTCATGTTTTCAAATCACTGAGCTGCGTGTGTGAGTCACTGAATCCAACCTTATATTATCTTAACTGTCATATTGGCTAAAACACAGCAGTGTTTTTAAACATGTACTGTAACCAACACATAGCAAGTGTTAGCTTGGCTTGAAAAAAAGTGAGTCGAGATATGTATACATATGTTGCTGCAGTGCTTATGGATGTTGTTTTTAATTGCTGATTTTAATTGCTGCCTACCTTGTGAACAAAAAAATTGATTTGTTTGACACAGTCTCCTGTCAATATTCATATATATTCACATTCATATATATATATATATATATATATATATATATATATATATATATATTGTATATTTATACTCCGTCTGCCTACATACATCAATAATAGAACATCAGATGGATGGAAGGCTAAATGGACCTGTATGGATTCATCCATGATGCTGTATAGATGGAAAGACAGATAGATCCACAAACAGGTCCACCTTTAAATTAGAAATAGAAATGTATTGAACTAACTGCATTGAAACAGTTTCACAATAAACCAGACTATCTGTGCAATTGTACAAGAAGAATATAGGTCCTAAACGCAAACTACAAACGTTCTTCTGCAGCAGAGATGCTGCTTGTATAACAACATGGTTAATGTTGTATTTAATTATGTATTTTTTAAATTGTTTAGCCAAAAGCTAAAAGTGTGCTCTGCTCTCCCCTAAAACAGGGTGTGAAGTTGAAGGGAGCAGAATGAATGAAAAATAATTACAAAAAAAAAAACTGGAAAGTGTGCTTGGTCACTGTGTGCTTCGCTTTAATATAAAGTTCCTCATCCAATCAAGTAGTAAATCTTTTTTCTGACCTTCAAGTCTGACGTCTCTATCACAAGCACCGACCTGCAAAGACTTAAAACTTTTTAGAACATCCATGAGAGTTAACGCCATGGTGCTTTGTTGATTATCTGACACTGTGAGCCACTGTCAAATGATTCAACTCTCCAGTGATCTATGACATCTATCGCAAATGGAACAATGTTGGCAGGAAAATGACTTCAACTGCTAATCAACACACCAGAAGGCCTAATTTAATTGCATGAAGAAATGAAGTTCTCTGAGGTTCAGCTCCACTAGTCTGACACGGATCGGATGCGGTCTGATCTCTTCAAACAACTCATATTCAACCACTCAGCTCAGTGTCACCTAAAAGACCAAGAGCAGCCTTTTTCTTACGCAAGGATCTCATTTAATCATGGATTGCATGACATACAATATAAACACTGACATTACCCAGACAAGCTTTTGTCAAGAAAGAGTGAATACAAATGACCCATAAGATAAGAAATAGCATAAAAGCGTATAAGTGAAAAAGAAAAAAACAGCTCTGCAGAACATCCATTCAGTGCACATCGTTCTAAGCATTTTACTACCCTATTATAATGTCCATCTATAGGAGACCACTCATTTAGTAAAGTGGGTTGGATCAACATTGATTATCTGTGCTGCTGCTGCTGCCTGGCCTCGCCTTCTGTACGGACAGTCTAAAAAGGTTTTCTTTGCACTTTTAACCTGAAAGAGGCCAGCGAGAGACAAAGGGATCCCTGAGGGTCCAGGTATTGACTTTGGTTTGGTTATTAAAACACTCAATAAGTTACCGAGAATAGTGCGCCACATGGCCAACAGCACATTCAGTCACTGCTGAAACAATGGGGCAGCTACACAACATGCCCACAGGACAGTTTTTCATTTATAATGAGTAGCATCCCCTTTTCCCTCTATAACAGTAAATATAAGGCCCAGAGTCAATAAGACGCAGGGAATTGTGCATATAGGTTTCAGTGCGTGATAACATAAGAGCAGGTATAGAGTTCCGACCAATATTTTGCAAACACACCAGGGTACTGTGAACATCCCATAGGAACACAACTGACCTGTTGTGTCCTATTAGTCTGCTGTTATCAGAACCTTTGTGATATTGTTAGACTATATCAATACATTTAGAATTACATTGACCTATAATTTCAATTGTAGCGTCAACTTGATTCTATTCATTTAGTTTGGCTATTGATACAAGTGTTCAACACTACTCAAGCTGCAAAGCGGCTTACATTATTTGACCTCCTCCCGTTGCAGTCACAACCATTTCTTCTACAACCCACATGTGCTCGTTATTTTTCTCCACTCCTTGGCTCTAGCTGGTCCCGCAATTCTGTTAAGATGTTTATGTTATGTTAACAATGCTATACTTTCCTCTCCGAGGATCTCCAAGAGCAGGAGTTCAGCATATAGGGCCCTATGATTTCTGCAATGTGGAAAAGATGGACAGAATCGCAATATCTGTTGAAAAAAAATGGAATCTGCTGTAAAACATGGAATAACGTGGAATTTGAACAGAACAACTATACCGCTATCTTTTGGTTTCATTTACAAGCATGCTACTTCTGTCCTCTGCTCTTTGTCGGTGTTTCACGGAGGGCGAGGCTCTGCTCCTCCTCACACACACACACACACACACACACACACACACACACACACACACACAGTCGAAGAGGCTCTTTAAGATGGCTAGCGTAGTTCACACTACACGGCTTGTGCCCTGATTTTCCACTTACTGATAGTTTTGGGAGCTTGAGATGATAAATGCTCTGTATCATGGCACATTATCCAGATGGGATTTTAAAAAGGGTAGATTGCGGTGCCCTGAAGAGATGTACATGCTCAGCAACAATTCTTCGGGTCTAATTATAATCTGGTATCAAGAGTTATCGGTCGCTGTGATCTTACCTCCTCTATACTCGTCATGAAGATGGTTTCTTCCCAATGGACAGGCAGAATACTAGGTCCTGTGCAAAAATGCATTCGAAAATGTAGCTGTAGCTCCTGTAATTTGAAGGTCTAACAATCTGAGTACAAAATGATCTGTTTGTGTCGCCATCATCAGTGCTTTCTCCCTGAGAACAGTGAAGGGACAGTAGTAGAAAGAGAGGATTTCACACCAAAAAGATTGCAAGTCTTGACAATTCACACTTGATTTGTCTACCGTGGAATATTGAAGACTCGTTTTAGCTTCGGCATGAATTTTTGCACATCATTTGAACTGTGCATTTTCTCCATCTTTGAAGTCCAAATGTGTTTCCACCGTGTCTTCACAGTAGGAGACAGTTGCTGCTGATGCAAACCCAGCATTTCCCGCTGTTGTGCAGGAGGTTTTTGCTATACAGCAGGCAGCTATTGGAAAAGTAATGTATTTGCCACCAAGTTTTCTGAGCCTCATTAGCGGCAGTGGTGTCCATGTCATCTTGCCAAAACAACAAGACATGTCAAAACAGCAAGAAATGAGTATATTGAGCGCTATGTGCTCAGAGAAGGAATTCTAAATAATGTGAGGAACCGAACAAACAGAAGCACCCAGAGTGAGATGTGTGATGTAGAGCTGCAGATGACATTCAAAATGTCATCGAGGTAGACAACTTCATTTACCTTGCCATGCTGGGATGTACATATGAGCATGCGAGGGTGGGCAATATTAGCTGAAATTTATATCATATCACGTTATTGTTCTGTGGTTTTGTGGTGACGGTATTATATATACAGTATATGAAAAAAACTATATTAAATAAATGAACAGATTTTCTTTTTCACACAGTTCCTGTTTTTCATTAGAGCCAAAATAATAACGTTACAGTTCAAAATAACTGAAGAAACCAAAAGGTGACACCTTTACGTGAAGAAAGACTTTGACAATATGAAGCATAGACACTGTTGGACCAGTAGTGTACAATAGACATTGAGGGGCAGTAAAACATATGTGTTTAGGGCCGGCAGTAGTAGCGCCTCAGCAGCAATGCTGTCTGTATGTGCAACACATGCGTATGAGCTACAGCAGCTCCATGTTGTATAGGCTTTGCCCCCTAAGAGCTGTGTCTGTTTATCACAGTAAAGACGGTGTTGCAAAGTCCCTGTCGTGGTCGAACGTCACACTGATGACAGGGATGAAACCGGTATACCTGACAACCCTGAGCATATGAGTAGAGAGTAAAAAAGGGAAAGCTGCAAGGCAAGCCATTAGCATTGCTTACTATCACTTAAATTATCTCCCTCCATCCAAAACCACTATTTTCTATCTATTCAGTGTACAGTAAACACTACTTTAGTTTTATTCTGCCTTAATTTGCCTGAAGCATTCCAACCAGAAAAAAAATATTGCATGTGCCCAATCTCATTTTACCAGTACAAGATTCCGACTAAACAATTACCCTCTGCAGAAATGAACTGCAACTCACCTCAAATGCATAATTGCCTTTTTTCTCTGTGTGAACATCAAGGAGTTCACGGTTATTGAAAGAAAATCCAGCTGCTTTTGGCTCCAGTATATCTCAGTGAAAAGTGGAACTCTGTCTCAGTCTTCCCTAGCAGCCCTTCTTCAACGCTTATTCTCGGATCCCTTCATTCAGCTAAGTTGGCTTATAAGACTCTTTGGCTCTATCTGTCTTAGTAGCTGATATCCCTGTTTATTCTTCATAAATATCAAAAGGTTCCTTGGCATGCCTCTGGTATACAGTATCAAACGTGGAGAAAAATGCTCTTTCATCCCTCCCATTTTAGACCAGATCTATTTTAGATAAGAATCCTCCTCTGTTTCCCGAGAGGGCTACATACCTCCAGCTGCCCGGTGGGTTTTCTTTTGCAGCACTTTAAACCAAGAGAGCCCTACAATATCCAATCAAGTACATTTTCGATGGGCAATCTGTGTGTTTTATCTGGTAAGCTTTCTCTCCAGGCATTCATGTTCTCATGGAAACAATAACGCAAAAGTCTCTTTGTCAATACATTTGATAAATATTGGAGAAATGCAAGATGAGCTAGCTCATTATTGCTCCTCTCCGCACTCTCCTGTTTGGGTCAAGGTCTTCAAATATGCAGTCAAAAAGCTCACAGCTGTACTTTGAACTGAGTCTTAATTTATTTTAAGGTGCACACCCTCTACATCTCTCTTTTTTTCAGATCACTTCCAGACATTTAATTTAATGAATGAACGGTCTGGAAAATGTACAATTCAAAGTCATCTGTGGACAAGAGCAGGAGTCAGTTTTGTACGGATGCCACTTTGGGAATTTGCAAACTTATGACCTATAATATGATTTATGTAATTCCTCTGCCACAGCTCTGAAGCACGCACATGTTTACGTGGTTGTTAACGAACAATGACATTATCATATGTGGGAAAATATGCCATTAAAAAGCAAAGCAATGTGGATCATATTAATATAGTATTTAAGTGTCATATATACTGTCATAATTAAATAAGACTAGAGACCATGTGACGGGTTCAGACAAACCGCAATGTCAAACCATGATGACACACGCATACATTGACAAACCAGGTAAAAAACAATACCAACCACTCACTGTCCCGACTGGTAAAATCAAGGAATGGGAAAAGTAAACGGAGAAGTAAAGTTAAAGCCATAGAGTGTTTTTCCATCAGGACTATCATTTACACAGACGAAACAGACAGACAGACAGACACAGAAAGACAGAGGCGATAAGAGTGTTGGATGTGTAACAAGAAATGCAGGGTCCTATAATGTGCTTTGGTGCTGTGTTTTCAAAATGATCTGCTCTGGGACAAACAAAAACACCCTCATCAGACCCACAGATGAATCTATCCCGGAGTATTACTCACATCAACTGTTGTCAGAACTCTGTCTTAACAGTTATTGGCTCCGGTCAAAAGGCATTCAAATCTAAAGTCCATATTTTCTCCATCTATCTCTTTTTAAGGGGTACTGGACTGAGTGAAGAGGGATAAGCAGCAGATTTCCTAAATATCATGCCCTGTCAAATGCAATTAGTAATGAGACGATCCAGAGCTGCTCTGAAAACTATCGGTGCTGCTAAAGCATTCACATGCAAAACAAGTTTTCAAAATCCTTCATTGATGTGGCCTGCCGGAGGATTGAAAACGCTCACTCCCTTCATCTTCATTCTAATGCTGCTACTGTGGTGTCCTTATTTTTTTCAACCGGCTGCTGTTTTCCAGCAGAGCTGCCACCCATGGCGAGTTGAAAAAGCTAATCTATCCAGAACTGTCATGTCACGAGGGAACGGGCTGAATACTGAATGCGTCCTCACAGGAAGACGAGAGACGACGAGATGTGTGTCAAAGCCGATATGAACATAACTGGGACGGATGTAAGAGAGGTTGTTTTTCTTTATGGTTTTGTGAGTGTGGTGTGGATGGGGCAGCCTGTCGTCACTCACAATAGTCTGAATGGGAAGAATTGCACAGTGTCATCTCTTCGCCCCCTCTTCAACCCGACCACACTGATAGTTGGGGATTCCATAATCAGGAACATCCGTTTCTTCAATGCAGCCACACACAGTCTCCCCAGAGCCACGGCCCCTGACATCCTGTTGAAACTGCCACGCCTGCTGCACGCACTCCCGACCACCATTGGGCAAATTATCGTTCATGTGGGAATAAACAGCCCTCCAATAGTCTGGATGAAATGCCGACTATAGTGACTCTCCAACAAAACCGGCATCACAGTACACACCCTGGCTTACAAGGACTACATACAGCAATACAAACTGGCTCTCAACACTGCTTGCTCCACCTACTACTCTGGCATCATCCACTCCGGTTCTGCCAACCCCAAAGTCCTCTTCTCCACAATAAATACACTGACACCTATAGACAAGCTCTCCCCGTCCTCCAGAGTTGAGAAATGTAACTCCTTTCTGTCCTTCTTCAAAGCAAAACATTTAGACCATCTCCAACCAACTTGCCAATTCCAGCCTCCCCGCTCGAACCACGTATCCGTCTTTAGCCATGGCTTGTCTCCCGTCCCTCCGCCCTCTCCTCCTCTCTGTCATCAAATCCTCCCTGTCTATGGCTCTGTCCCTCCTGAGCTTCTGTCACACCCATCCACAAAAAGCCACAGCCCTCTCCTGATTCAAAGCATACCTCTCTAACCGGCAGCAGTCCATTAGTATCAATCAATTCATCTCTGACACAGCCCCAGTCTCTCAAGGTGTCCCCCAAGGTCCGGTACTCTACCCCCTCTTCTTCACCCTCTACCTGCTCCCCCTTGGTAACATCATACGTCACCATGGTCTCCATTTCCACTGCTATGCTGAAGTCACCCAGCTCTACATCACCACCAAATCCATCACCCCCACCACCCACTCCACTATCACCAACTGCCTCAGAAACATAAAGACCTGGCTGGATGCAAGCCAACTTTCTCAAACTCAACAGCGACACATCTGAAATCCTCATCAATGGCCCCAAATCATTAAACAAATCCCACCACAACTTCTCTTCCTGCTTCCACACATATCTGTAACCTTGGTATCATTTGCAATCAAACTCAATTCGAACGCCACGTCAATCACATCACAAAAAACCGCCTTCTTTCATCTCAAAAATGCAGGTCCATGTGCGAAGGTTTTCTTGTTTTTCTGATTAGTCTCATGCTGCTCTGCGTCTCTCACTGCTCCCCATAGATGAGTGTGACTTTCTGCTGTCCTATGAAAGGCAACCAGCATTTAGAATGAGCAGATGGTTCACAGTGAGACTGTCCTTTTCCTCAGTATAAAGGTCTTTGTGACAACACATACAAACAACCGCAATATTCTTATCTGTAGTGAGAGTGTATGGGTTGAGATGCAAAAGACAGTCTCTGTTTGAAATGTAAATGTTGACAAAAGTCACATTGTATCTGATTAGTTATGTATGTGCAGTATCCTGAATTGAGAAAACAACACATTGCATTTCTATTATCAAAGAAGTGAAAAGGTTTTCCAGTAGAAAATAATATTCAGGGCTGGTTTCCCACTGTATCTGATTGCAGGTTCAACATAATTATGCATTTCTAAACACAACAACATTCCATCTCTCAATTAACACGGCGAGTATGCAGCGTGGCTTTCATCTTCACACAAACTATTCCGAGCATCACTTACAGGGAATGTACAAAACAAAACGCTGAGAACAGCACGACACTACTGCTCTTCTTGTTACAAGCATGTGCACAAAGAGCAGCATGTTAGTTAATCAAACAGCGTGTGGACACCAACAAGACATGAATCCCTTAAACTTACAGAAAACCATTGAAGCTCAGAGGGGAGGAGACACATGGCAACAAGGCCACAAACACACTGGAGGCAAGTAAATAGCAAACCTGTTAAGATGCACAGCAAGCAAAATCGCATATATTCACAGTATGCATCAGTGTACATCAACAAGCAGTCTGTTTCTGGAATAGATTAAAGGGTAACTTTGGTACTTCCACCTCAACCTTTTCTCCCCCATCTTTTTCTATTCATGTGACTTCAATGCTTCATTAACAGCCATAGAGGTCATGGTGCTGCCTCCCTCCAGCCAGACAAAAGGGGACTAACTGCCATTCCCTGAGTCACTCTTACAGAGGTTGAACGAGTAGGCTACCAAAATATTGTACTCAAGTAAAAGTACTGTCACTTTAAAGCAGTTTGACTCCAGTACAAGAAGCTATGGAAACTTCTTATAGAATCAACAGGAGAATAAAACATCACCGAAGTAGACAAAGGTGGACATGTGTAAACAATACAAACTCCACAGCAGCTGCAGCCACGAACGAAAGAGGTTTTTTTTTTTACCATTATTTCCGCACACACTTCGTCAAAGGTAGAAGCTCCCCCATGAATGCATAAGTCACCGCTGGATGATGCACTGAGCGTGTTAGCATTTAGCACCGACTGTTCATGTCACGAACATTGTGGGTGTGTCACTGCATTAAAGTACTCATTAGTTATCGAAGATGGATGCAACATTTTTCTTAACTGTGCAGAGGTAGAATAATGCTAATTATAACCACAGCCCATATGTGATCCTTAATTGGACTGTGCTTGAAGTGGCCCCGGCCTGTGAACTCGGCCCGTGAATACAAACATTTATAACGTATCATTTCCCGAGTGCCGACCGCTCTGGATCGCTCTGTCTGCAGACAAACCTGCAGATGAAGCAGTTTTTTCTCTGCTGCAGCTACCAATCTAGCTCCTTTCTTCTGTTCCATTCTTGCACAGTTTATCAGGACTCTTTCATTTGCCTTGTGATAAATAATAGACCGATTTTTAAAAATACCAACACAATAGAGTAGTAGTGGCCTACACAAAATAACAACTTTGTTCCATGAACAATAGTAAATGTAATTTGTTACTTCCACCTTTCTCAAATAACAATACAAACTCTTCACACAATTACTATGAAGCTCTTTATTCTCACTCGAGAGGCTAAAACTGTATATCTGTCACCCACAAGATGAAGTGAAGTAATTCTATACACTATATAAATAGCAAGCGCATGTGTGCTACTTTTGCACTCATTGTTGCACTCCTGCCTCTCTCTCGGGGCCTCCTGCCTGCTGCGTCTCCGTTAACCTCTTTGTGTGTCACATCCACTCCTGAAGCGTCTCCCGACACTGCAGTGGAGCCCCCACAACACAGCCGGCATGACCCTCATCATCACAACAGCAGAGCCTGTCCACATCTGTGCCACAACATATCTATGTCTCTGTTCTCTGTATGAAAGTTGTATTCAGCGCAGAGTACTACTGATCCGACAAGCAAATGCAATTGGCGGCAATTCCAATCCGACAGGAGCGAGACAAGACAGCACCATGGAAACACAGACGGCCCTTAAATGCTGTTGGTAAATTGTACCCTGCTCCTACACCAGCCTTGTTTATGTGTTTTAAAGAGATAATGGTACATACTGAGTCTCATTACCGAACAATAAAAAGCCATTTAAAGTGATACAATGACTGAACCCTGCTGACTATCTCTTTACTTTTCTACTGAGCTCACAGAGTGTGTTTCATGTTGGTAGTAGTCCAGTATTATACAGCAGCCATCTAGATAATGACAATACAGCACTTCATACGCTGAATCCACTTTACCAAGTCAAAGAAGGCATTGTATAAAGGTAGGAAACCCGGTGACTCCAATCTCTTATGTCCTTGGTTTTTTAAATACTACCCTCCATCTGTCGCATTTAATGGCCAATAAATACAATATTGCATGGAAATATTACTGAATGATATTACAAAATATTTTCATCAACAGCAACATTTGTCAGAAACAACTGCCTTTTGTGGAGGGCTCTGTAATTGCAACAGTGACTCAACCTGCTCCATCACACAAGCTAACGAAGCAGACAAATAGAAACCATGCCAAGGTGACAGCAAGGAGAAAGCTTTTAAACCTGTGTATAGTGACAGAGATATTATCCACACCCGGTCTGTATTTTTCTTTTTAAATACTGCTTCATTGAAGGGAAAAACACCCAAAAATAAACAAAAAACATCCAAAAATAATATTGTCTTCAAAAGAAACAATATGAGTCTACAACCTGTTTACATCTCAACTCTTTGCCTCTGCGTTCCCTTTGCTAATTTGTCTTACTGCTAGGATACATAAATACACTCTAAGTCTGTGGCGATCCTAGCAGCTCTGAGGAGCTAACTGCTAACGGCAGCCTGCTAACATGCTCACAGTGACAATTAGAATGTGTTGGACAATGCTAACATGTTGATGCTTTGCATGTATAATGTATATCAGGTTCACCATTTTAGTTCAGTGCATTGGGATGCTAACATTGGCTAATTCACAAACACAAAGTTCCAGCTGACGATGACAGTAGAGGAAACAATGAGATGACCACTAGACATAGAACAGCTCATCCTGAGGGGAACGTGAATCTGTTTACCATATTTCCTGGCAATCTATCCGATTGTTGGTCGACAACCATGAGCCTGAACATCATGGCACCAGAGGAAAAGTCAGGGGATAATTTAAGTCATTAAGATTCAGCATTAGGGAATCAAAAATGTCTGTACATAATGTGGTGCCAATAGGTTTAACATATTCCTCAGGATAAAGGAATCATTTTACCTGCTGTCTACTACAGGACAGCATGGTCTCACTCCCAGGGTGTCAAATACCGAAGCTTTGTCGGTGCCCCTCAGTGTCTTGATACTGACATACGAGACAATCTTCAGCCTCTCTATGCACCAGGCTTTCAACTAACTCAATAGTAAACCCATCTGCGTCTGAGAATTAAGTGCGAGAGAGCCCACTTAGAAAATCGAACAGTCTGTTTTCTAAACCTAACAGACACTATGTCAAACGTTAACCATGTGTTACAATTTTAACCGCAAACGTTTAACAACAACGACTGTACACGAACCTTCCACATCAAGATACCACGCAAAAGGCTCCTATAGAGAGTCACTATAGAGGCTTCTGTCCAAGATGAGGCAAAATATGAGGAGTAGGGATGTGATCACATTGGCACGGGAGTGACAGAGTTATTAAGACTCATCTTCTGGGAGCCATTAACGTCGTCACAACCCATCCAGTAGTTTATTAGATCATTTCGTCTCGATTTAAGTGGTGGATTAGCTGCTGAATTGGCATTGCCATCCCTAGAGCCATTTTGCTACAATATGATGACTGAATTATACACTACCATACACTATACATACCATACCATCGTTTTGGAAACTAGTTTAGACAGGACACAGCACACCAATAAACATCACGGGTTTCCTAAAAAAAAAATAAAATGGACAATGACGCAACAATCTTGCTCTGCTAGCAACATGTTTCACTTAAACAACACTAACGATACAAAAGTGATACAAAGGGATTCAGTAAACAGAAATCTGGCCTTTGATAAATTGCTGCTTGGCCTTATAATGCCTAACGGTAGTCAACGTTTCAATTAGAGTGTGGATCGGAGTTTTCCTCATGACCCTTTAAGGAAAAAGCACAGATTATATACTAAATCCTAGATGCCTCTTTGGATTACTTAAACCTCTTGGGACTCCACGGTATAATATGATCTAATTAGAGCAGCAATGGCCCAGTCTGTGCAGGGTGCTTTACCTCGGAAAATAGAGGGTTGCACAAAAAAGAAAACTACTTCCAATCCTCTAGAAACCCTTAAAATCCATTTGTAGAAATTAGGCCATAATATCATTACAATTTAATTCATAAAAATAGCATACTCTGTAGTCAAAGCCCTTCTCCTTGTTCGGCAGAGAGTTTCAGAAATCAATATAGTTGATTTTCGAGATAGACATTGGTCTAACAGATCTGATAATACGGCCTCAGTTTGTTTCTGTATTTTCAGCTGGCAATTATTTCTAGGACCTATCAGGATGAAGTGATGTCAATCTAAATCTCTAAATCTTTCTATCATAGCTCCAAGCTGTGATGTATTAAAGGGAAAAAAAGGCCTTGCTTGAGTGATTCTGGCTTGTTCACTGGGGGATCGGCCAATTTGAAGGCGCCTTAGCAATGGTACATGAACCCTACTGACCTAAATGGTTAAATCCCCTGAGAAGATATCTTGGTTAGCACCTACTCTGCAATTGAAACGGATGTTTTCAATCACTGACAGATTGTTATTTATGTAGCAGCAGCTCAGTGGCAGCAATGTACTCGGTAGTGTCGTGACTGGTGGTTCTATTAGCTTTTAGACAAACACACTGTCCAAAACAATAAACATGTGCAAAATGCTTTCCCCCACTGTGTCTCTGGATGCACAGTAGTGGCTGGGGGTCCACTAGCGGACCGTACCAGCCAAGGGTTTGTTAAGAGTAGCGAGTCAGGGACCAGCAGGCAGTCAATGGCACTATAAAACAGGTGATTAAAGGTGTTTTGTGTGAGTCACCGCAACCATGAGAGGTTCTTGAGCATGCAGCCATAACTGGTCACACAAAAATATTATGCAGTGTGCTGCAGCAGAATGCGAGATTAGCAGGGGACAAACAGATGTGCACACTCACTCACAAGCATGATCCTCCTGGCGGGGAAACAAATGAATGAATGGAAATTAAATGCTATTACATGTGTCTTATTATCATTAAAAGACATACATTTAAATGACGGGTAATCATAAAGTATGATGGAAACGACCCTGTTTGTCAAAATGACGGACAACAAGAAAGTCTAACGCAAACCCTGAAGCGGTATTGCAATTATTTTAGGTTAATATTAGGAAGACTTTACTGTTCAGTGTTGTTAATTTGGGGAATAAAGGAAATATTCTGCCACACCAGCATTAGCAGTTCGACTTGACTGACTCCTTATGTAGAGAACACAATCTGGCCTGTGAGACATGTGAGCGATCAGTTAGTGTAGATCAGAGATATAACACGGAGGATTTCATTGGCTGGTGCGCGTGACACTGTAAGCTACACAGAACATATTGGTGCAATTTTGATTACAAAATTGCACATACAGCGTGTGACAAAAACAAAAAACTACTCTACTCGGCTGTTTATTTTCTTCTTATCTTTAAGTGTTTTGTAAATATTCCATCATCCCAGGATGGATTCTATGTTTCTACAGAATCAATAGTGGTGCGATAGCTGCATCCGGTTGTTCACTGACAGCCTGCTGGCTCCTCGGATCTGGCCGCAGCACATCAGAATGCGAGCTGAATCTCAATAGTCGGCTCCTGAACCAAATAGTAATCATGCCTGCCTTTTTCCTTTTTTTTTTTTTTTGGTGGGTGAAAAACCATTATAGGGAAATTGTTCATGGTCGAGAGACATGGCCTCAATCCTGCAGCACACTCAGATAAAGGATGCTGAGGGCCCTGTTCAGACTGCATTAGCATGCGTCTTGTGTGAATGGACAGCTCTGAGTACATTTTGAATGCCCCCGACACATATTGAGGACTTTTTTTTTGTTGAAGTTCACATGCATTTTTTTTTTTTTTAAATGCTTGAAGCTCAAATCACTAAAGCATACATCACGCAAGAGAGCCGATGAAACAAATGGATTAGTTTGTTTCAAATTGAAATTCAAGGTTTGTCGATTGATTCACAATGACAACTCACACACTTAAACACCCCTCCTTAAAAGTTGCCTGTATTTGCCGGTAGCCTTTGAGCAGCACAGTGATATGAATGATTTCTCAGTCTATAGCTGGCTACCTGCACTATTTGCTCGGCAGATGTGCTTAAATGAAATCGTTCCAAACACAAACTGGTCAAAAACAACAACACATTTGTTCTGGCAAACGGAAATGATACGGTTTGACTGCTTATAGAGTAGAGAAGTGAGATCCAAACATTCTGATGCCATCTGTGAACCGACGTACTTAGAGCTGTCCACTAGTGACCGGATCACCCAAGATACATGTTAATGCCAGGTCTGAACAAAGCCACAGGTCATTCAGTCATGTCAAGCAGCCATGCATGGACTCACACAGAGTTCCCTTTGAATCTACAGTACGGCTCATAACAGACACATGAATGCCAAGGATGGATGAGTCATGTATTCTAGACTGGACAAGGATGAAAGCATAGCCATGCTTGAAATCACCATGAAAGCACTGTTTGGAGTCTTTGATTTTGAAGCTGAGACCAAAGTGAAGGCTGTGGAAAGACTTTGATATACTTCTTGGATTCAAACCCTTATTAATAACCAAGACACACTGAGCAACACATGCACACACACCACAACTACTTATGCAATGCTAAGACTCTTTTCTCATCACATGACGTTTGCTTTTATCGGGGTGTTATGCAAGTCAAGTTATATAAAAATCAATAATGGATGATTGGATTAGTCAAAATCGCTGCGTAAATGTAGACTTCACTACAGCGACAACAGCCCAGTACTTCCATGTCTTTTGAAGATGGTGGCCTACAGCGGCGGCCCTGCTGCTGTCTTCCTCCACTGCTCTGTAACATGTGATTGGTCTCCAGAGAAACCCATTCTTCTCTCTTTACAGGTTTACAGCTACAGAGCAGCAGTGAGTGTGCTTTATTGGTTGTTATCTGCTTCAACCCCGGCAGCAGGAGTCAAACACCATCTCTTAGATCTAATGCTTATCCAAACAAAGTCAAGATGCATGTGCCGCGGTGCTGAAGCTAGTGGCATTCTCTAAAGCCTTGAGTGTGTATTTAAAAAAAAAAAAGTACTTGTGGTTGCAAGTCTAGATGCAATTTGTGACTTTTGCTTTAGATCTCACCTCCAACTACAAAAGGGAACATCCAGAGGTTGAATGGCTTTGCACACAAAAAATAAAAATGTGTCAGTCTGATGGGTGAATAACTGTCATCTCTTTCCCAACACTGGTTTTTTTTCGCATTGAATTTGAACTATTGCAAACCTTGTTCCTTACCTTAACGGAGCAGTAATTTAAACTAAAACTACAATGTATTGGTATTGAGGATGAATGGTCATGGAACCATGAACAGTTTGGGTCAATATACCAAGAAGATGTTGATTGTCTGTTGGAGATCAACAAAGTCATTCTCTGGGCACCGTGGCTATCTGTACCAAATTACAAAACAATCCATCCAATAATTGCTGAGACCTTTCACAAAAACAAAATGTCAACATCAAGGTGGCGCTACAGGAAAAGTCAGAGGATGAGTAAAGTCAATGGGACTTTTTGTCCGTGAGCACAAAACATGGAGCCAATCTATCAAATAGTTTCAAAGACATTTCCTAGGATAAGTGAGAGCTTTGACCTGCTCGTGATGCTACAGGAAACGTCAGGGGAGAACCAAAGTTATTACGATTCATCCTCTGGGGACCATCAATGTCTGTACTAAATTACATGGAAATCCATCAAATAGTTGTTTATCAATTTAAATCTGGACCAAAAGGATGGGATGACCAATAGTCTGACAGCCAGACATTTCATTTAATGGAGCATTGCTGATGGCTACAAACAATCAGATACATAGAGTATCTGTGCGATATAATACAGTTTGTTTGTGCTGCTTTCTATCTGCAATATCACTGGAGAAGCATGCACTGACCGGAGACCAAGAGCTGAAAAATGACGATATCATAGCTCAAACTCCTGACACACATCAGTGATGTAGTGTGCAACCTTTCATGCAATCACTATGATGGACTGTGCACATTAATCAACAACTCTAATAGAAACACACAAATAAGTGGTTATCAGCACCAGTGGCTAATGGTAAGATACTTAACCTATGTGCCGATGGAGGAGGCGCACCCATGCAATTCAATTATGTCACCTAACATACTGTGCCTTTGTAGAAGCCCATGTGGGAGTGAGTTAGTAGCTATCAAACGGTGCAGCCTTTAAGCCATCAAACAAGGCCAGAGGATTATTGATCAGATGCACATAGAAAACATTACTGCATTAAGATCAAATGATTGTTGATATTTGTTTTCCTCAGTCTCACTGCTCTCTCCCCTCTTTGAATTAATATCCTCTCAGTGAGAGTGATTCAATCTCCAGTCTTTTGTGTGAGTGATAACATGCATGATCACAACAATATAGGCTACACAGTCTCACTTCAGGAGAGATTCATGAATATCTGAATTAAAGTTGAGGCGAGCAGACTGCAGCCAACAGTCCGCGCAGCTCTTTTGTACGTGAATGGCAGAGAGCTTTAAATCTTCCGTCTCAGTTGGAGAGAGCAGAGTAGTAAATCCATGTCCCCTGATGATAAATAATCTTAGCAGATAAACATCACTAAGGAGAACAAGGGAATTATTTTATGCCACCAAGCATGAATATGATTAACATAAGAGCTGATGCAGACACACAAATAAGCTCTAACCCCCTTGGCACACTCTCTCCCCCGTAGACACACTGCTGCATTCCCACCTTTCCAACCGAAAATGTCTTTACTTCACTCTGAGTAACCGAAAGTAGACTTGATGAGATCTGCGGTGGCGATGAAGGGCATGTTCGTGGCACTGCTATTAATCTGGAGTTCACAATAGCTTCCTCCAGCCCAGTGGAGTGGATCATTGTAACTGAGCGGCTTCAAGCTCCAGCAAGCCCTGACATATCTCTTACCAACACACACCCGAGGTGATTTTTGAAAAAAAGAAAATTAAATAAAATCTGAGCTCCGTGAACGATGACATATACCATTACCAGACTGTTGATTAAAAGTAGTGCAGTGGAGGAGGAGAGGGTGGAGAGCGATGAGGTTGAACAGGAGAGGTGAGAAGAAAAGGGAGGAGCCAGAGATTGAGGAGACGTTGGTACATTAAGTTGTCTCAAGACGGAGCTGTAATTTTGATCACTGCTACTATCAGTAATCCACGTTTCACGATGCATCACATTTGCACATATTCAATAAACTGATTTTGCTATTCTAAGAGTTTTCCATGTGAACCTTGTCCTGAAGAGGAACACTAATAAAATGTGTTGTTGAAATCAAAAAAGGTTTTATTCCTTTGGAAGCAATAAGTTACTCAAAAAAATCACCAGTTATCTCCCACTTAGACTCAGAAAACATGTGCAAATTTGGTTTAAGGTGGCAAAGAAAAACCTGTAAGTGTCCAAAATGGGGGCCGTAAAAAAGATAGGACCTCTGTTTCTTGTGGAAGGACAAGACTTTTGATTAGAGGAAAGGTAAGCAGTCAAAGATATGTCTTTTTCTTTATCTAGTTTAGGTAACGTTACATTTTACAGCATTTCATTGGAATGTGAACTGTAGTGATTGAGACATAGATCGTCTTCATCGTACTCTGGATCAAAATGTTGGAAGGATGGATCAACTGGCAGACATCACCCTCCTTAGGCTCCACCTGCTCTGCAAAAAAAAGCAGAAGAACACTTCCTATAGAGATGTAACAATGGAAGGGTGGTGGAAAAAGAGGGCTGCTCATATCCCAGAATTCAGTATGAAGGGGGAAAGCCATACAGCCCGAGCTCAGCTCAGCAGTCAACTTCAGAGACAGAGATAACCCTGCAGCGAGCTGGAATGACATCCCGCTGATGATGCACTGCTTTACCCTCCTATAGTCTAATGGGATTATCAATTCAGCTGCTTTGAATGAGAACCATGTTATCTGTCAGTGCTTGGAGAGATATTTCAACAAAGGCCACAAAGGTGCAGAGTATCAGACTGCTGAAAGAAGATGATAATCTGACAGGAGATGGAGACTTTACCAAATATAAAACACTGCAAATTAACTTTTGACATCATGCAGTCCGCACATATTCATGAGACTATATATATATATAGGAAACAATATTGTTAAACCAAGAGTCTGTGTGGTCTATTAGATAACAGTCAGCTGTCAGTCAACATGCTGGCAGATTAGCTTGTTGTAATAGTGCTAACTCAGCTACAATGCTGGCGCCTTTAATCAGACCACACCAATCTTCGAACTCTGCCTTCATTTTGATCTCAACAGCACACCTGTGAGGTTTTGTGACTGAATCGTACATGGGTGCAATGCTATCGTGGTGACAACATCTTTCAACAGAATTTTGAAAGGCAGGAAAGCCAGAGGTCCTTGTCTTTTGTGTTTGCAGAGCACTATAGCAGTAAACTGATGAGTCACCGCTCCCTCACTGTACAGCGAGAATAGTCTGGCAGAAATACAGAATTTGTGGTTATGAAGAGCCAGCATCATCTAGCTGACAGTCAGTGAAGAGAAGCCAGAGAAGTAATCCAAAATTCCCCTGATGCAAAGCAACGCACATTTCACGAAAATACCTTATGAAAGCATGATGGACTTAGTGAATCATCCCGTCTTTCAGGCTGATGTCTGCACTCAGTACTCAGCCTGCGGATCAAGCCACCATTTAGCATCCGTACTTTCAATCTGTTGTTCTGTCATTATGTTTGTATCCTCTTTGTCCTTTTACACCATCATCTCTTCCATTCAGTCCCTTTTACGCGTCATTCTTTTGCTCATTGCTTGTCATCTCCATCTGCATCTGAATGCCATTGTAAAGAAATGGAAATTTTGATGTTGGCAGTTTCTTATTCTGATTTGACTAGACACCAGCTTTAGATAAAAGGAAAGGAGCATAATGCAGGTGAGAGGATACATGAGAAAAAGGAAGGAGAAGAAAAAACATATAACAGTACAAGCACCTGACATTAACTCTCAATGCCCTTTAAGTCTTGGAGAGCATTTTACTATATTAGATCCAGGCTGCTTGATAAATGCATGTTTGATATGGTAACATACTAGCGCTGCGCTGTAAGGCCAGCTACTATAGAAAGTGTCAACATGACTGTGAATGCCAGTCATAAGATAAACGATGTGTGGAAGTAATGGAGGTGAAGCACATTTAAAGAGAACTCAGTTAGGTCAACTGACATGTTGCTTACGTACAGTGCAATAATGGATTGTGTAGTGTTCTCACTGCTCACAGTGGTCCCTGTTTGCATCATGTTATTAGTGTTATTCATGATACGGTGCCAACATGTATTTTTGCCTGATTAGAGTGATTTTCAGTTCAGTCCATTTGGTGCATGATTTACATCTCCCTGATTCTTCTGTTATTCGTTAGTAAACCTGTCGGGTACAACTTTTGTCTCAAAAATTCTTAAAACAAAACTTTCATTGTAATACTTTATGCAGAATTCTGGTATAATTTGGAGCTAAAAACCTCTTACATAAAAGCGTGCAAAATGGATCAAGACTATATGACATGTAAAGCATCATCAGCATTGAAATATAATAATTGAGGCAGTGTATGACAAAACTATCATCAGCAAATCATTCTGTCAAAAAATAAATAATTCTCACCAAAACTATGCATCACAGGAACATTTCCTCATAATCACATTACACAAAAAAGCAATCTCAGAAATCAGATGTCAGTCAGACGACATTTAACCCTCTGGGGGCTAGAGGCATCATTTCTGGGGTTCCGGTGTAGCCAACGGATATCAGGGCCAAGACATACTACGTACTAGTAGTACTAGTAGTAGTATTTTAAATGATGTCAAGTAAGGATTCCTTACTGTAGCTAACTTTGTTATTTCTTAATGAAATAGACTTGGACTTTTTGAAGCAAGAGAAGGAACTAATCATGGCTCGATTCCATTTAAGTGTCCCGGTAAGACGTGCGAGTGTGCCAGCATGCATAATAGCAGGATCCATGTACTGAACTCAACCTAGGAAAAGGTCTGTGCAGCCACAATAATTCAAAACAGCCATGAGGGAGGGAAGGGGCTTTCAAACAGTGCAGAAACATGCATGGGAGAGCAGATGTTTTGACTTAAACTTTAATTATTTATCTTTTCTAAACTGTTTTAGATGTGCATAACTCATGCTGTTTGCCTTTAACCCTTCATGAATATTCAGTTAAAGTAAATTAAAGACCACTGCTCCAGTAAATGGACTCATATATCATATGATATTATTACTAATCACACAATAAGAGAAGCTGCTCTGAGCACTTAAAATTACAAATTATTAATGGAATATGATCTATGGATATAATCTTGTGTATACATACTAATGCTTTTAAACTGCACATTTGCTCTGGCGACCTATGGTTAGCACAATTCTGTTGCTGCAAACGTTGCATTAACATTGGACTTTACGAACAAATGGACGGTTGGGGATTAGCTCAGGGTTTAATTAAAAGCTCATCGCTCAAAAAGTCTGTTTTTCATAAATCTTTCATGAGTGAATGATTCCACTTGGAACCATCGGCGGGCATTTAATCCGTTGTTTGATTCTGAAGTTGACACACCAAATGAGAGAGATGTATTCCCACTCAGGTCTTAATGTGAAGCTTTAATCAACAATGTCCAGTTAATTGATTCCTGACAGTGATGGCCAAAGCTTTCTAAGCATTGCTGCTGCCCCCCCCCCCCTCTGACAGCCTGTAACTGAATTCCTCAGGCTCTGGTTTGATTTTTTTGCACAACTTGATACATCCTTTCAAGGACAATTATAAATTGTCCAAGGCCAAGGCAAGCCTTGCGAAGGCACACTTTCTCTTTGGGGTTTCGTAATCACTGCAACACTGTCATTAAACAGTAGATTTAAAGTCCAAGAGCAGCATTAAGTACTTGCTCGTCCTTTACCCACCCTGCTGCTGTTTACTGCTGCTAATTCACATGTATAAATGGTTTTGTAGAGCCAATCTAACAAGTCCTTAGTGAATATGGGGCTGTAGAGCCCCAGCAGGAAGAGGAGGAAAGAAAAACAGCAGGGAGGGGAGAACTGTGAATGTCTTCAAAGTGGGCCGAGAGGGAGAGACTCCCATGTGAGCATTATCCAGACCTTGAAAGGACACGAATGTCCTGTTTTGTCACACATAAATGGAGATGAATTGTCATAAGTAGGAAGAACAGTCTGTCCCTGTGTAGTAAAGACGTAATGGGGCTGGAAATTGATCACAGCCGGACAATTTAGGTGGTGAATTGTAGCTGATTGGGTTCAGAAACAGACAGGAGGAAGGGAAGACAGAGACAAAGAGATAAAAAAAGGTAAGTGGAATAAATAAAAACGAACACTGTGACATACAGTTACATGGAAGATAGAAAGCAAAGAATGAAATTGAGGAGCCAAGTGACAAAGTGACAAATGGAAACACTCACAGCATGTCTCTATCACAGTACAGGGGATGGCCAACCCTCAGAGATTCCCCCTCCGGTGAAGCATATCTCAGATGCAGATGAGTACAGGACCGAGGCCCAGACACTGCACACTGTATGTGCAGCGGTAGCTCAAGATTATAATAGAACACTTCACTTTTTAACACATTCACAAAATGTATGTGTAAGAATGTCTAAGATTAAATAAATAGTCATCTGACAAAATGTCAACTTTACATGAACAGCGGTCTCCTGGACAAAAGTCATGTGTTTGTTCAGTTCGGATGTCAACTTTATGAATGAAGCTTCGAAGCCTCAACTATTCAGCACAGCCCTAGTATTAGCCACGTGGCAGGAAAGATGTCCGCTCTTGTACGCATTGCGAATGCAAGTGTGCCTTCTTGGCGATTCTTTGGTTTTTGACAAGAATGGAAGAAGGAGAGCCGGAGATTTGTGGTGATTCCATCTTTAGTACCGAGCTTTGCAAACAACTCAGTACTAAAGATGGAATCACCACAAATCTCCACTCCCACCTAAAAAGTCGCTATCCAGTAGAATACACCGACTCCATCCACAAAGAGCAGCCGGACCAAAACTCGGTGAGCAATAAACCCTCAATCATTCGGGGCTTTTGCAAAGGCACCGACATATAAAAGTGACAATAAACAGTGGCGAGACTGTACGAGGGCAGTAACTATTGATCTGATTTATTGATCTCAGCATGCCCTTGTGTAAAATAGCGCGTACTGCCTATATATCGTGGCCACTTATGGGCACTACGAAATATGTACATGTGCGTCTGCAAGTCCATAGATATTTACATCTACTTGCCGACACACCCACGTCTCAAGAAGGTCCTTGAAGAAATCCTGGTCAATGGTATCAAATGCTGCAATTTAATCCGAAGAACAATAATGGAGTTATAGCCAGCATCAGCTGACAGCAATGCATACAGAAATTAATCCAGAGTTCTTTTCCTTCCTTCGTTCGTGTGAATAAGCCCCAGAGCAAATGGCTGGGAGGGGTTAAAGGAAACGCTAGTGCCCTTGCTGTATTGGCCCCATTGATGGGGGACATCTGTGTAATTTTACAATCTGAAGTCAAGCTTTTTGTAGAGGGTGTAGCTTTGTTTGCGTCCGTTCTCGCCGCCGCTCTAGCAACAACCACAACTAATCCCCAGACGTTCGGTAGGTGGAGATGTCCGATTGTCTGGTATCGCAAGACCAAATGTAGGCCAAAGGTATACCCAACATTACAATGCACTGCAGATGTACAAGGGACCGTTGCATGTGGTTTTCGTCTATTATGGTTTGTACCCCTAGCTCAATGCAATCCGATACAACACAAAGTGTGGTCATGATAGTAATCACATTTGAATCTAACGAAGTCACAAAGTATTAGAGGCACATCTGTTTCATTAAAAATGTATACTGCACAGGTTCTGCTCCACCATCTGCATGTTGTACCCCATTTAAGGAGCTTCCGAATTACATTTTTCTTTTTTCTCAAAAGTGCTATTTCAACTCAACATGATTACAGCAACTTTGATTTCCTTCACATCCTGCTGATTTAATTAGAAAGCGTAACTAAACAGCTTGCAATGACACAAACTGGAGCTGAAATCAAATCAAAGAGCCATCGGGATGGAAGTCTTGTTGGGAAGACGAGTAGGCAGCAAGCAGTCTTAACAAGCTGTGCGTATCTTTGTCTGCGTGTGTCGTGAATCTTACTCTCTTTTCTCAACTCAGTGATGCCACCACCCCTCTGGAAGACAGGGCCACAAACAGACAAAGACAAACACACACACAGACTCACGCACAGTAGGCACAGGTTCAAAGACTCCTCTCTTACCTAGAAAAAGACACAAGAGATCAACTGTAAATGAAGCACAAACTGTACATTCTCACAAATTATTACCGAACGCAAAGTAATAAATACAAGTGGTCAACCATCTCAATGCCATTATGTCGAACGTTGAAAACTGCACAAATATCACGATATATCCTTTCTGAAGCAACACAAATCAAACAAATAATGCCAAAGGCCGGTATGACTTCCACATAACTGCAATTGAACTGTAAAATGTAGGAGTTTATTGACAGAAAACCATTTGAAAGTGACAGAAGGATCCAGGTGAGCCTGTCTCACTAGTTTGGAAGTATTTCCCATACATCCCTCCTACGGTGATTCATTTTTCAACGGGCAGCTAGCACATGGTATACCAGTGGCCTTTAGGGAAATATAGGGGCCAAAAAAATCAGTCCACCTGGATGCATAAATCCTTACCTTATAGCATTAATGTGACACCTTAACACAGATTCAAAATGACCTTTTCCATTACTGACACTCCCAAGAAGCCGAGGCAATATTCCCCATGTTAAACATAGTGGTATGCATCATCTGTGACAGAGCGGCATTTTTCTAAAGGGCCTTTTCAGGGCTGCAAAGACATCCAGTACAATCCAGAGCAGCAGCCTTGAAGAAGTGACGGCTGTCTCTGAGATTGATTTGTCATCACCAGGTGGCAAAGCTTAATAGAACCTGGCCTCCCGCAGACCGGACCGCCAGCTGGCAGATGTGCGAGTCCTTGGCATGATGAAAGGGTTGCAATAACCGGGATCTGCACACTACCGAATCCCCAGTAATCAGGGCCCAACTGGGAATTTATTTCAGGCTGGACATTTTCTTTTAACCCATTGTGTTGACAGAGCTTGCTTACTTCCAGATAAGGGAGTCAGAGATGTACTGTAGAATATCCATGCATACCTAATAATACAGCTGTCATGTAAAACATGCCAGATTGTAAATGGTGCACACACACACATATTGCAAATTGAAACATACTGTAGTTAAAAGGAAAGCTATAAAGAAATTCCTCCTGGCTGCAAACAACATGACACTTAAGCCTAGGACTCGGTTTTGAAGCTCACAAATGACATATTTAAATATATTCTTTATGTCCATAAAAGAACATTTTTGTCTATAAAATGCGTCTGTGAAGTCATGCACACATGTAGTGGACTAAGGAAAATATAATAATATATGTATATATATACACACATACTGTATATATATATATATATTTTTCCTTCCTGATAACATATACAGTTTAATGGATTCCAATACATTAATGAATCCAAACTTTGTAAAGCTTATAGTACTGACTTTTTGTTAAGACTGACATGACTTTCTCACTCCTGATTACACGTATAAGGAGGGCAGAACGTTAAAAAGAAGAGCTCCTACATCCATACAAACAAACGTGTTTGTGTTGCTGCCATCATCACTGGAATGACCATGGCGAGTGGAGAGCTGTAGAGACAACGTTCCCTGAGTGTGAAGAGGTTTGAGAGACTGTTAATGGAAATCATGTTCACAAGGGAGGTGGGCATTTAAGTGCTCCAGCAGCCTTCCAAGTGGAGGTATTTGTTCTGTCCATTGTATTTTTTGGAAATCATGTACTGCTTCAGAGAGTTCTCACTGTGGGAAAATGGACTGAGGGAAATCAATTCCGAATTTGACCCTTTGAGGGCAAGGAATCAATCTCTGGCAGGATCTGGCTGCTTCCTTAGAAGATGTTTCAGTGAACAACATCAGAGATGTCTTTCTTTTACTCAACCACCATGCAGAGAATAAATGGTGCTCATAGAAACACAACAGCAGTCGCTATATTATACAGTACACAAAATACATGTTTAAAGGAATGTGCTCCATCTGTTCTAATTATTTTTTTTTTGTGGCCAAATAATGAAAAAAGACAGGGCTGTGCCTTGAGAATGTTTCAGTATGCAAATGATGCACAGAAAATACTTTTAATCATTTGTCTTGAAGTTCCATTCCTCTGAAGTCTTCATTAGCCCACCAACCACCATGTGTAATGGGACACGGACAAGGATAAGGCTGAGAATAAATACACAATCAATCTCATTCACTACTATACAGCAACATCTATGGGCAGCACTTGTAGCACCCTATAACTTAATACTTCCTTAATGTGTGATACATTTGCCCTTACCTGATGGAAAACATAATAAAACCAAGTAATGTAATAATTATTAATGCCATAACATGTCCTGACTCATATAGTGATCACATTTTACAGATAATGTATTCATTTTTTTTTTATTATGATATAATAATGTTGATGGATAATTTAATAGTGTTAAAAAAGTAGGCTCGTTTTTATTTTTACTCATAAACTCTGCAAGTATACAACATGTATAGTACTGGATTATAGGAAATGTAGAGTGCAGGCTTCTTGTATAATCTTACATTTACAACAGATAGCAAGTGGTATGTTGATATCAGGCAGAGATGCATTAACTAAAATCCCTATCAATGAGAATCAACCCGCCCACATGCTGGCCGTTATGCATGGACCATCCATTTAACAACAGTGGATCTAAACACCATCAGAAGATGCCAAATCCCAATGAAATGTTCTTTTTCATCCGAGTCAACAGTGACTCTTATTGAAAGTGGCTCTGATGCCTCGACTGATCTTATTAAGTTTCTGCATTCAAAAAGGGTTTGAAATCAAATTGGAAATGAAGAAAAAAAGTAGACCTCAGTATTTAAAATTAATTAAGGAACCTTCTGGCCTTTATCCAATTGCACCCCCACACACAGCAGAATGTTTCTGAATTTGATTACATTTTCAGGCGTTATCACATTTTCAGGAAATTATTACACAAGTGGTTGCTACACTACTCCTTTTCTCTCTGTAAAAGCCAGGGTGATATCTGTGAGTGTGAATGGAAGGCCTATTGAGCACAGAACAACCTGCGTTAATTAAAGGAACCAACTGTAAGGATTACAGATACTAGAACCCAAAAGCACAACTCGAAGACAAGATACAAGTTCAGTTCTTTTACTTGAATTCAAGCAGGGTCAAAACCGGGCAGTCAGTCAAACAAGCGAACAAATCCAACAAGGGGCAGGCAAAAATCCAAGTTCGAAAAACAGGCAGACAGTGTTGGAATAGGCAGATCATGAACAATATAAGGTACGCTGGAGAACTAATAACACACTAATAACACACTAATAACACACAAGACAATCTGGCAGGGAACAAGTGCAAGTGAGGGGACCTAAATAGTGAGGGCTAACGAGGGAATGGGCTGCAGGTGAGATGGGTGTGGAGGACCAGGTGAGGGGAATGAGAGATGATCAGGTGTGAATGGTAGGATCTGAAATGACAGGAGAGTTAGTAAAATAAGCAGACAGGGTGAAAACAAACTAATATGAAGGGGAATTCATGACACCAACTGTGGAGTTGTTCACATGGAGGCTGACTGAAAGCATCTCATTACCGGAGTTAGTTTATATACGTTATTCATTCATATTACTTTTGATCAACACATTAAGTGTAGTCTATATAATCCAATAATAATAACACATTTTTGAGACCTATACCAATATTAATATTTGAGGCAGACATTTCCCACATTAAAAATAAACCTGTCAGCACTTTCTGGTGAAATAACAAACACAACATCAAAACTAAGTAAAGACAAACAACCTCAAGCATATCTTTAGCATTTCACTGCTGCCATTTCTTGTTACTTATTCGTTGAGGTGCCACTACCAAAATATCCACGATGAGCTACAATTGGACAATATATTGGCCACGCTGCTGGGCTCTGCTTCATTCATTTCTGCTTGTCAAACAACACAGTTCAAATGCAAAAGTGTGTGCCTGAGCAGGCTGCCTGTCAGAGGCAGATCTGCTCCTCGGAATTGAAAATACAATTGTGGACTTTCAGAATTACCAACACCGACACGTACTTGACACATTATATTCATTCAAACATAATCGGAAAACCTGTCCTCAGGACTTAACATCATTGTGTGTAACATACACCAATCCCTGGGTTCTTTTCACCCCTTGACGCCTCAACGACAACTAATTATTCCGTCACTAACACATTTCCCTAAAAAGCACGATTAGCTAATAAATACTGGCGATTAGTTCAGCCAGAGGGAACCATCAAATAATGAGAGCATCACAGATAATTCTGCTCAAATAAACAAGCACAGAGCCTACGTGAACACTAAATCTGATTTAAAGCAAAAACTCCAAAAATACAGCACACAGGGTTCATACAGGCTCCTCAGATGAGACACGCAAACATCGGGGAGCTGCATTGGGCTTAGAGTGTGTGTAGTCTCAGGGATCCGTAGCCTATTTTAATCTGAACTGCAAATTATGAAAACTAATGAGAAGACTCCCACAACGGTACGTACCCATGCAGATGCAAATCCGTATAAACCTATTGTACTATAGGTGCTCTGAGCAGGGGTGTCCAACACATTTTACAATCTGATAGAGCAGCAGGTCTACAATTACCGTGGTAAACCTTCACACACACACACACACACACACACACACACACACACACACACACAC